>NC_072389.2:14232242-14535272 GCF_028885625.2 Pongo pygmaeus | reverse complement strand
GTGGAGTGGAATGTGAAATGCAACGGAATGGAATGTGGAATAGAATGTAGAATGGAATGTGGAATGGAACGTGCAATGGAATGGAATGGAATGTGGAATGGAATGTGAATTGGAAAGCAATGGAATGTGGAATGGAAGGTGGAATGAAATCTAACCAAATGAGAATGGAATGTGGAATGGTATGTTAAATGGAATGTGGAATGGAATGGAATGGAATGTGGAATAGAATGTGGAATGGAATCGAATGGAATGTGGAATGGAATGGAATGGAATGTGGATGGAACATGGAATGGAAAGTGGAATGGAACGTGGAATCGAACATGGAATGGAACATGGAATGGGATGTGCAATGTAATGTGGAATTGCAAGTGGAATGGAATGGAGTGGAATGGAACGGAATGTGGATTGGAATGTGTAATCGAATGTTGAATGAAGTGGATTGCAATGTGGAATGGAATATGGAATTGAATGTGGAGAGGAACGTCGAATGGAATGGAAAGGAATATGGAATGGAAAGTGGAATTTAATGCAATGGACAGTGGAACGGAAAGTGGAATCAAATGGAAAGGAACGTGGATAGGAACGTGGACTTGTACATGGAATGGACGGGAATCAAACATGGAATGGAATGCAGAATAGAACGAGGAATAGAAATTGGAATGAAATGTGGAATGGAATGGAACATGGAATGGAATGGAATGGAACGGAATGTGGAATGGAATGGAATGGAAGGTGGAATGGAATGTGGAATGGAATGTGGACTGGAATGGAATGCAATGTGGAATGGAATGGAATGGAACATTTAATGAAATGGAGTGGAAATTGGAATGGAATGCAAAGGAATATAAAACGGAATGTGGAATTGAATGGAATGTGGAGTGGAATGGAATAGAATGTGGAATGGTATACGGAATGGAATGGAATGGATTGGAATGGAAGTTGGAATGGAATGGAAAGGAAAGTGGAATGGAATGGAATGGAATGTGGAATGGAATGGAATGGAATGTGGAATGGAATGGAATGGAATATGGAATGGAATGGAATGGAATGTGGAATACAATGTGGAATCAAATGGAAAGGAATACGGAATGGAATGGAATGGAATGGTATGGAATTTGGAATGGAATGGAATGCAAACTGGAATGGAAAGTGGAATGGAATGGAATGGAAGGTAGAATGGAAAGTGGAGTGGAACGTGGAATGGAATGTGGAAGGGAAAGGAATGGAATCTAGAATGGAAGGGAATGGATGTGGAATAGATTGTGTAATAGAATGGAATGGAATGTGGAATGAAATTCAATTCAATGTGTAATGGAAAGGAATGGGATGTGGATTGGAAGAGATTGGTATGGAATTTGGAATGGAATGCAATGGAATGGAATGGAATGTGGAATGGAATGGAATGTGGAATGGAATGGAATGTGGAATGGAATGGAATGTGGAATGGAATGGGATGGATTGTGGAATGGAATGTGGAATGTAATGGAATGGAATGTGGAGTGGAATGTGGAATGGAACGAGGAAAGGAATGCAGTGGAATGTAGAATGGAATGTGGAATGGAATGTAATGAAATGTGGAATGGAATGGAATGGAATGTGAAATGAAATGTGGAATGGAATGTGAAATGGAATGTGGAATGGAATGTGGAATTTAATGGAACGGAACGTGGAATGGAATGAAATGGAAACTGAAGTAAATCGTGGAATGGAACGTGGAATTGAACATGAAATGGAAGGTGGAACAGAATGGAATTGAACGTGGAATGGAACGTGGAATGGATTGTGGTATGGAACGTGGAATTGAATGTGTAATGCAATGGAATGGAATGTGGAATGGAATTTGGAATGAAATGGACTCGAACATGGAATGGAACGTGGAATGGAATTGAATGGAAGGTGGAATGGAAGGGAATGAAAGGTGGAATGGAATGTGGAATGGAACGTGGGGTTGATTGTGGAATTGAATGTGGAATGGAAAGGAATGGAATGTCGAATGGAATGGAATGGAAATTGCAATGGAAAGGAATGGAATGTGGAATGGAATCGAATGGTATGGAATTTGGAATGGAATGGAATGGAATGAACAATGGAATGGAATGGAATGTGGAATGCAGAATGGAATGGAATGGAAAACGGAAAGGAAGGGAATGGAATGCAACATGGAATGGAATGTGGAACGCAATATGGAAAGGAATATGAAATGGGATGTGGAATAGAATGTAGAAAGAATTGAATGGAATGGATTGTGGAATGGAAAGTGGAATGGAATGTGTAATGGAATGAGAAATGGAATGGAATGGAATGAGAAATGGAATGGAATGGAATGTGGAATGGAATGGAATGGGATGTGGAATGCAATGAAGTGTGAAATGGAATAAAACATGGAATGGAATGGATTGGAACGTGGATTGGATCGGAATGGAATGTGGAGTGGAATGCAAAGCGAAATGGAATGTGGAATGGAATGTGAAATGGAATGAGGAGTGGAATGTGGAATGGAATGAAATGGACCGTGGAATGCAAAGGAGTGGAAGGTGGAAAGGAAAGGAATGGAAATTCAAATGGAAAGTGGAATGGAACATGGAATGGAATGTGGAATGGAACGTGAAATGCAATTTGGAATAGAATGTAAACGAACGTGGAATGGAGTGTGGAATGCTATGGAATGCAATGGAATAGAATGGAATGTGGAATGGTAAGGAAGGGAATGTGGAATTGAATGTGGAATGGAATGTAATGGAATGTGGAATGGTGTGGAAACTGGAGTGGAATGGAATGGAATGTGGAATGGAATGGAATGGAAAGCAAAGGATTGCGAAATGAAATGCGAAGTGGAATGTGGAATGGAATGTGGAAGGGAACGTTGAATACAATGAAATGGAACGTGGAATTGAATGGAATGGCACGTGGAATGGAATGTGGAATGCAATGTGTAAGGTAATGTGGAATGGAATGCAATGGAACGTGGAATGCAATGTGGAATTCAATGGAATGGAATGTGGAATGGAACGGAATGGAATTCGGAATGGAATGTGGAAAGGAACGTGGTATGGAAAGTGGAATGGAACGGAACGGAACGTGGAGTGGAATGTGTAATGGAATGGAATGGAATGTGGAATGGAATGTGGAGTGGAACAGTATGTAACGTGGAATGGAATGTGTAATGGAAAGTTGAATGGAATGTGTAATGGAAAGTGGAATGGAATGGAATGGAATGTGGAATGGAATGTGGAGTGGAACAGTATGTAACGTGGAATGGAATGTGGAATGGAATGTGGAAAGGAAAGTGGAATGGAATGGAATAGCAAGGGGAATGGAACTAGGAATTGAATGGAATTGAATGTGGAATGGAAAGTGGAATGGAAAGAGGAATGTAACGAGGAAAGGAATGTGGAAAGGGATGTGGAATGGAATGTGGAATATAATGGAATGGAATGTGGAATGGAATGGAACGGAATGTGAAATGGAATGGAACGCAATCTGGAATGGAATGTGGAAATGTATGGAATGTATTGTGGAATGGAATGGAATGGAATGGCATGGAATGTGCAATGGAATGGAATGTGGAATGGAATGTGGAATGGAAACTGGAATGAATTGGAAAAAATCGTGGAATGGAATGGAATTGGAAGTGGAAGGGAATGTCGAATGGATCGTGGAATGGAATGGGCAACGGAATCTGGAATGGAATGGAATGGAAAGCGGAATGGAACGTGGAATGGAACGTGGAATGGAACGTGGAATGGAACGTTGAATGGAATGTTTAATGGAATGCAATGGAAAGTGGAATGGAATGGAATCAAATGTGGAATGGAACTTAGAATGCAAAGTAATGGAATGTGGAATTGAACGTGGAATGGAAAGGAGTGGAACGTTTAATGAAACGTGGAATGGAATTGAATGAAGCTTTCAGTGCAATGTGGAATGGAATGTGGAATGGAACATGGATTGGAAAGTGGAATGGATTGGGATGGAACATGGAATGAAATGTGGAATGGAATGTGGAATGGAATGTGTAATGGACTGTGGAAAGAATGTGGAATGGAATGGTATGGATAGTGAAATGGAATGGAATTGAATGTGGAATGGAACGTGAAATGGAACGTGGAATGGAATGTGGAATGGGAACTGGAATGAAATGGAATAAAACGTGGAATTGAATGGGGAATAGATTGGAATAGGAAGTGGAATGGAATGTGGAATAGATCATGGAATGGAATGGACAACGGAATGTGGAATGGAAAGTGGAATGGAATGGAATGGAAAGTGGAATGGAACGTGGAATTGAACGTGGAATGGAACGTTGAATGGAATGTTTAATGGAATGCAATGGAAAGTGGAATGGAATGGAATCAAATGTGGAATGGAACTTAGAATGCAAAGTAATGGAATGTGGAATTGAACGTGGAATGGAAAGGAGTGGAACGTTTAATGAAACGTGGAATGGAATTGAATGAAACTTTGAGTGCAGTGTGGAATGGAACGTGGAATGGAACATGGATTGGAACGTGGAATGGATTGGGATGGAACGTGGAATGAAATGTGGAATGGAATGTGGAATGGAATGTGTAATGGACTGTGGAAAGAATGTGGAATGGAATGGTATGGAAAGTGAAATGGAATGGAATTGAAAGTGGAATGGAACGTGAAATGGAACGTGGAATGTAATGTGGAATGGGAAATGGAATGAAATGCAATAAAACGTGGAATTGAATGGGGGATAGATTGGAATAGGAAGTGGAATGGAATGTGGAATAGATCGTGGAATGGAATGGACAACGGAATGTGGAATGGAAAGTGGAATGGAATGGAATGGAAAGTGGAATGGAACGTGGAATTGAACGTGGAATGGAACGTTGAATGGAATGTTTAATGGAATGCAATGGAAAGTGGAATGGAATGGAATCGAATGTGTAATGGAACGTGGAATGCAAAGCAATGGAATGTGGAATTGAATGTGGAACGGAATGGAATGGAACGTTTAATGGAATGTGGAATGGAATGGAATGAAACCATGAGAGAAATGTGGAATGGAACGTGGAATGAATCATGGATTTGAAAGTGGAATGCATTGGGAAGGAACGTGGAATGAATTGTGCAATGGAATGTGGAATGGAAGGTGCAATGGACTATGGAAAGACTGTGGAATGGAATGGTATGGAAAGTGGAAAGGAATGGAAAAGAGCGTGGAATGGAACGTGAAATGGAACATGGAATGGAATGGAACGGATTGTAGAATGTAATGTGGAATGCAATTGAACGGATCGGAATGGAATGTAGAATGGAACTGAATGGAATGTGGAATGGAATATGGAATGGAAAGTGGAATGTAATGGAATGGAGTATGGAATGGAATGTGGAAAGGAATGGAATGGAAAGTGGAATGGATTGTTGAATGGAATGGAAAAGAATGTGCAATGGAATGTGGAGTGGAATGGAATGGAATGTAGAATGGAATGGAATGGACTGAGGAATGGAATGGAATGGAACGGACTTTAATGTGGAATGCAATGTGGAATAGAAAGGAATGGAATGTGGAATGGAATGGAAAGGAATGTGGAATGGAATGGAATGGACTGAGGAATGGAATGGAATGGAATGGAATTTAATGTGGTATGCAATGTGGAATAGAAAGGAATGGAATGTGGAATGGAAAGGAAAGGAATGTGGAATGGAATGGAATGGAATGTGGAATGGAATTGAATGGAATATGGAATGGAATGTAGAATCGAATGGAATGGAATGTGGAATGGAATGCAGAACGGAGTGGAATGGAATGTGGAACGGATTGGAATGGAATGCTTAATGCAATGCCATAGAATGTGGTAAGGAATTGAACAGAATGCGTAATGGAACGGAGTGGAATGCGGAATGTAATGCAATGGAATGGAAAGCAATCTGGAATGGAAAGTGGAATGGAATGGAATGGAAGGTGGAACGATAAGGAATGGAATGTGAAATGGAATGGAAAGAAATGTAAAGAGGAATGAAATGGAATGGAATGTGAAATGGAATGGAATGGAATATTGAATGGAATGGAATGGAATGGAATGTGGAATAGAATGGAATGGAATGGAATGGAATGGAAGGTGGAATGGAATGGAAATTAATGTGGAATGAAATGGAATGGAATGTTGAATGGAATTTGGAATGGAATGAGATGGAATATGGAGTGGAATGTGGAATGGAATCCAATGGAATGGAATCTGGAATGGAATGGAATGGAATGGAATATGGAACCGAATGAAATGGAATGGAATGTGAAATGGAATGGAATGGAATATTGAATGGAATGGAATGGAATGGATTGTGGAATAGAATGGAATGAAATGGAATTGAATGGAATGTTGAATGGAATGGAAATTAATGTGGAATGAAATGGAATGGAATGTTGAATGGAATTTGGAATGGAATGAAATGAAAGTAGAATGGAATGTGGAATGGAATCGAATGGAATGTAATCTGGAATGGAATGGAATGGAATGGAATATGGAACTGAATGCAATAGAATGTGGAACGGAATGCAATGGAATGCGAATGGATTGTAGAAGATAATGGAATGGAATGTGTAATGTAATGTGGAATGGAAAGGAATCTAATGTGGAATGGAATAGAATGAAATGTGGAATGGAATATAATGAAATGTGTCATGGAATGTGGAATGGAATGTGGCATGGAATGGAATGGAATGTGGAAAGGGATGGAAAGGAATGTGGAATGGAATGCAATGGAATGTGGAATGGAATTGAATGGAATGTGGAATGAAATGGAATGTAATGTGGAATGAAATTGAATGTAATGGAATGGAATGCAGAATGGAATGCAGAATGGAATGTGGAATGGAATGGAATGGAACGTGTAAAGGATTGTGGAATGAAATGGAATGGAATGTGGAATGGAATGTGGAATGGAATGTGGAATTGAATGGAATGGGATGTAGAATGGATTACGCAATGGAATAAAATGGAAAGTGGAATGGAATGTGGAATTGAACATGGAATTGAACGTGGAATGCAAATGCATGGAATGTGGAATGGAACGTGGAATGGAATGGAGTGGAATGTGGAATGGATCGCGAAATGGAATGGAATTGAACTTTGAGTGCAATGTGGAATGGAATGTGGAATGGAACGTGGAATGGATTGGAATGGAACGTGAAATGAAATGTGGAATGGAATGCGGAATGGAATGTGGAAAGAATGTGGAGTGAAATAGTATGAAATGTGGAACACAATGGAATGGAACGTGGAATGGAACGCAGAATGGAATGTGGAATGGAATGGAACGGAATGTAGAATGCAAAGTGGAATGCAATTGAATGGAGTGGAATGGAATGTGGAATGGAACAGACTGGAATGTGGAATGGAATGTGGAATAGAATGTGGAATGCAATGGAATGGAATGTGGAATGCAATGTGGAAAGGAATGGAATGGAATTTGCAATGGACTTTGAATGAAATGGAACGGAATGTGCAATGGAATGTGGAGTGCAATGGAATGGAATGTGGAATGGAATGGAAAGGACTGAGGAATCTAATGGAATGGAATGGAATTTAATGTGGAATGCAATGTGGAATGGAATGGAATGGAAAGTGGAATGGAATGGAATGGAATGCAATGGAATGGAATGGAATGTGGAATGGAATGGGAAGGAATGTAGAATGGAAAGGAATGGAATGTGAAATGGAAAGTAGAATGGAATGGAATGGAATTTGGAAGGGAATGGGGAAGGGAATGGAATGGAATGCAGAATGGAAAGTGAATGATTTGAAATGGAATGTTTAATGGAATGGCACGGAATGTGGAAAGGAATTGAATGGAATGTGTAATGGAATGGAGAGCATTGTGGAATGGAATGCAATGTGGAATGGAATACAATGCAATGGAATGGAATAGAATGTGGAATGGAATGTGGAAAGGAAAGTGGAATGGAATGGAATGGAATGTGGAATGGAATGGAATGGAATGTGAAATGGAATGGAATGGAATGGACTGGAATGTGGAATTAAATGCAATGGAATTTGGAATGGTATGGACAGGAATATCAAAAGGAATCAAATTTAATAGAATGTGGCATAGAATGGAATGGAATGGAATGGAATTGAAAGTGGAATGGAATGGAAATTAATTTGGAATATAATGGAATGTAATGTTGAATGGAATTTGGAATGGAATGGGATGGAATGTTGAATGTAATGTGGAATGGAATCAAATGGAATGGAATGTGGAATGGAATGGAATATACTGGAATATGAAACCGAATGGGATTGAATGTGGAACGGAATGGAATGGAATGTGGAATGAAATGTAGAAGGTAATGGAATGGAATGTGGAATGGAATGTAGAAGATAATGGAATGGAATGTGGAACGGAATGTGGAATGGAATAGAATGGAATGTGGAATGGAAGGTGGAATGGAATGGAATTGAATGTGGAATGAAATGGACAGGAATGGGGAAAGTAATTGAATGAAATTTGGAATGGAATGGAATGGAATGTGGAAGGGAATGGAATGGAATGTGGAATGGAATGGAATGGAATGTGGAATGGAATGTGTAATGGAAAGTGGAATGAAATGTGGATTGGAACATGCAATGGAAGGTGGAATCAAAGGAAATGAACAGTGGAATGGAAGGTGGAATGGAACGTGGAATGGAGCGTGGAATGGAATGCGGAATTGAATGTGGAATGGAACGTGGAATGGAATGGAATGGAATGTGGAAAGTAATGGAATGGATTGTGGAATGGGATGTGGAATGGAATGGACTGCAATGTGGAATGGAATGTCGAATGCAACGTGGAATGGAACGGAATGGAATGTGAAATGGAATATGGAATGGAATGTGGAATGGAAATTGGAATGGATTGTAAAGGAATGTCGAATGGAATGTGGAATGAAATAGCATGGAACGTGAAATGGAACTTGATATGGAACATGGAATGGAACACAGAATGGAAGGTGGAATGGAGCATCGAATGGAATGTGGAGCGGAACATGGAATGGAACGTGGAATGGAATGGAATGGAACTAGGAATGTAACGTGGAATGGAATGTGGAATGGAACATGGAATGGAATGTGGAATGTAATGTGGAATGGAAAGGAAAGAATGTGAAATCGAAAGTGGATTGGAATGGAATGGAATCCGGAATGGAATGCAATGGAATGTTATGGAATATGTAATGGAATGGAATTGAACATGTAATGGAATGTGGAATGGAACATGGAATGGAATGGAATGGAATGTGGAATGGAATGGAGTGGAATGTGGAATGAAATGGAATGGAATTGAATGGAATGTGGATTGGAATGGAATAGAATGTGCAATGCAAATGAATAGAGTGAAATGTGGAATTGAATGGAATGTAACGTGGAACGGAATGTGGAATGGAATGGAATGGAACGAGGAATGGAATGTGGAATGGGATGTGGAAGGGTATGTGGAATGGAATATGGAATGAAATGGAATGGAATTTTAAACGTAATGGAATGGAACATGGAATAGAATGGAATGGAATGCAATGTGAAATGGAATGTACAATGCAATGGAATGGAATGTGGAATGCAATGTTGCAGAATGGAATGGAATTGAATTTAGAATGGAATGGAATGTGGAATGGAATGTGGAATGGAATGCGGAATGGATTGGAAGGTAGGAAGGAAAGAATTGGAATGTGGAATGGGAAGTTGAATAGAATGTGGAATGGAAAGTGCAACTGAATATAACTGATCTTGGAATGGAACGTGCAATGGAACGTGGAATGGAACGTGTAATGGATTTTGGAAAGGAACGTGCAATGGAACGTTTAATGCAACGAGTAATGGAACGTGGAATGGAAAGCACAATGGAATGTGGAATGAAATGTGGAAATTAATGTAATGGAATGCGGAATGGAATGTGGAAATTAATGTAATGGAATGTGGAATGGAATGTGGAATGGACTGGAATGCAAATTGGAATGGAATGTGGAATGCAAAGGTATGGCATGCGGAATGGAATGTGGAATGGAATGTTGAATTGTATGTGCAATGGAATGGAATGGAATGGAATGGAAAGTGGAATGGAACATGGAATGGAACGTGTAATGTAAAGTGGAATGGAATGTGGAATGCAACGTGGAATGAAATGTGCAGTGGTATGTGGAATGGAAAGTGGAATGGAATTCAATGGAAGGTGGAATGGAACGTCGAAGTGAATGGAATGGAACGTGGAATGGAACGTGGAATGGAATGTGGAATTGAAAGTGGAATGGAATGCGGAATGGAATGGAATGGAATGTGGAATGGAATGTGGAGAAGAATGCAATGGTACATAGAAAGGAATGGAAAGCAACGTGGAATAGAATGGAATGGAAAATGGAATGCAATGTGGAATGGAAGGTGGAACGTGACGTGGAATGGAATGGAATGCAACTTGGAAAGTAATGTGGAATGGAATATGGAATGCAATGGAATGGAATGTGGAATGGAATATGGTTTAGAATAGAGTGGAACGTCAAATGGAATGGAATGGGACTTGGAATGGAATGTGGACAGGAATGCAAAGAAATGTGGAATGGAATTTGGAATGGAAAGGAATGAAATATGGAAATGAATCTGCAATGGAATGTGGACAGGAATGCAATGGAATGTGGAATGGAATGGAATAGAATGTGGAATGGAACACGGAATGGAATGTGGAATGGAATGTGGAATGGAATGAGGAAAAATAGTGGAATGGAATGGAATGGAAAGTGGAAAGGAACGTGGAATTCAATGGAATGGAATGTGGAATGGAATGGAATGGAATGTGGAATGGAATGTAGAATGGAATGGAGTAGAATGTGGAAAATAATGTGGAATGCTATGCAATGGAATGAGGAATGGAATGGAATGGAATGTGGAATGGAATGTGGAATGGAATGTAATGGAATGGATTGTGGAATGGAACGTGGAATAGAATGGAATGGAATGTGGAATGGAATGTGGAAAGCAATGTGGAATCGAATGGAATGGTATGTGGAAATGAATGGAATGGAATGTGGAATGAAATGGAATGAAACGTGGAATAGAATGTGGAATTGAATGTGGAATGGAACGTGGAATAGAAGGGAATGCAATGTGGAATGGAATGGAATGGAATGGAGTTGGAATGGAAAGTAATAGAAAGTGGAATGCAATGGGATGGAAAGAAAAAAGCAATCTAAAAGAATGGTATGTGGAATGTAATGGAATGCAATGTGGAATGGAATGGACAGAACGTGGAATGGAATGTGGAATGGAAAGCGGAATAGAATGTGGAATGGAATGTTTAATGGTATGTGGAATGGAATGGAATGGAATGTGAAATAGAATGGAATGGAACTCAATTTAATGCGGAATGGTATGGAATGGAATGTGGCATGCAGTGGAATTGAATGAAATGTTTAATTCAATGGAATGAAATGTGGAATGGAATGGAATAGAATGTGGAATGGAATGGAATGGAACGAGGAAAGGAATGTGGATTGGATGTGGAATGGAATCTGGAATGGAATGGAATGTGGAATAGAATGCAGTGGAATGGAATGTGGAATGGAATGTGGAATGGAATGTGGAATGCAATGGAATGGAATGTGGAATATAATGGAATGGAATGTGGAACGGAACGGATGTTTGGATGGAATGGAATGGAATGTGTATTGGATTGGGATGGAATGTGGAATGGAATGCGGAATATAATGGAATGGAATGTGCAATGCAATGTGGAATGAGATGGAATGGAATTTGGAATGGAATGTGTAATGTAATGGAACGGAATATGGAATGGAATGTGGAATGTAATTGAATAGAATGTGGAATGGAATGTAATGGAATGGTATGGAATGTGGAAAGGAATGAAAAGTAATATGGAATGGAATGTGGAATGGAATGTACAATGGAAAGTGGAAAGGAACGTGGAATGGAACATGGAATGGAATATGGAAAGAAATGGAAAGGGATGTGCAATATAATGTGGAATGCAACGGAATGAAATGCGGAACGGAAATTAATAGAATGTGGAAATGAATGGAATGCTATGGAATTTGGAATGGAATGGAATGGAAGGAAGTGGAATGTGGAATGGAATGGAATGATATATGGAATGGAACGAAATGGAATGTGGAATGGAATGAAATTCAACGTGAAATAGAATGAAATGTATTGGAATGGGGAATGAAATGGAATGGAATAGAAAGGAATGCAGAATTGAATGGAATGAAATGTGGAATGCAATGGAATGCAATGGAACGTGAAATGGAATGAATGGAATGTGGAAGAGAATGGAATGGAATGTGGATTGGAATGTGGAATGCAATGGAATGAAATTTGGAATGGAAAGTGGAATGCAACAGAATGGAATGTGGAATGGAATCTGTAATGGAATGTGGAATGGAATTGAATGGAAAGAGGAATAGATTGTGGAATGAAATGTGGAATATCACGGAATATAATGTGGAATGGAAAGTTGAATGGAAAGTGCAATGGAATGGAATGGAAAGTGGAATGAAATGCGTAATGGAATGGAATGGAACGGGGAATGGAAAGTGGAATGGAAAGTGGAACAGAACATGGAATATGTAATGGAATGGAATGGATCATGGAATGGAATGTAGAAAGGAATGCCATGGAATGTGGAATGGAATGTTTAATGGAATGCAGAATGAAATGTGGACTGGAACGTGGAATGGATCTGGGAATGGAATGGAATGGATCGTGGAATGGAACGTGGAATGGAACGAGGATTGGGTGGTGGAATGGACCATGGAATCTAATGGAATGAAACATGGAATGGAATGTGGAATGCAATGTGAAATGTAATGTAATGGAATGTGTAATGGAAAGTGGGATGGAATGGAATGCAATGTGGAATGGAATGGAACAGAATGTGGAATGGAAAGTGGAAAGGAAAGTGAAATGGAATGTGAAAAGGAATGCAATGGAATGTGGAATGGAGTGTGTAATGGAACGGAATGGAATGTGGAATGAAATGTGAAATGGATTTTAATGGAATGTGAAATGGAAAGTGGAATGGAATGTGGAATGGATTGTGGAATGCAAAGTGTAACGGAACGGAATGGAATGTGGAATGGAATGTGGAATGGAATGTGGAATGGAATTTGGAGTGGAATGCAATGGAATGTGGAATGCAACGTTGAATGGCATGGAATGGAACGTGCAAAAGAACGTAGAATGGAAAGTGTAATGGAATGTGGAATTGAACGTGACATGGTATGTGGAATGGAATGCGGAATGAAACGGAATGGATTGTGGAATGGAATGAGGAATTGAGTGTGGAATGGAACGTGGAATGAAATGGAATGGAACGTGGAATGGAATGGAATGGAATGTGCAATGGAGCGTGCAATGAAATGGAATGTGGAAACGAATGGAATGGAAAGTGAAATTGAACGCACTGGATGTGGAATGGAATGTCTAACAGAATTTAATGGAAAGTGGAATGGAACGTGGAATGGAATGGAATGGAACTTTGAATGCAATGTGGAATGGAATGTTGAATGGAAAGTGGAATGGAACGTTGAATGGAATGGAACGGAACGTGGAATGGAATGTGGAATGGAATGGAATGGAATTTGGAATGGAATGGAATGGAATGTGGAATGGAAAGGAATGGAACGTGGAATGGGACGTGGAATTAAACATCGAATACGACGTGGAATGGAAAGTGGAATCGAACGTGGAATGGAATGGAATGGAATGGAATGGATTTCGGAATGGAATGGAATGGAATGTGGAAAGCAATGGAATGCACTGGAATGTGAAATTGAATGGAATGGAATGGAATGGAATGCGGAATGCAATGGAAAGGAATGCGGAATGCAATGGAAATAAATGTGGAATGGAATTTAATGGAATGGAATAGAATGGAAAGGAATGGAATGTTCAATGGAAAGGAATTCAATGGAATGGAATGTGGATTTGAATGGACTGGAATGTGGAATGGAATGGATTGGAATGTGGAATGCAACGGAATGCAACGTGGAATGGAATGTGGAATGGAAAGTGGAATGAATTGTTTAATGGAGTGGAATGGAATCAGAATGAAATGTAATGGAATGTGGAATGCAAGGGAATGGACAGAAAAGTGGAATTGAATGGAATGGAATGGAATGGAAAGCAGAATGCAATGGAATGGAATGTGGAATGGAATGGAATGGATTGAAATGGAATGGAAAGAAATGTGGAATGCAATGGAATGTAATGGAATGGAATGTGGATTTGAATGGAATGGAATGTGGAACGGAATGGATTGGAAATTGGAATGCAACGGAATGGAACGTGGAATGGAATGCGGAATGGAATGTGGAAGGGATAGTTTAATGGAATGGAAAGGAATGTGGAATAGATTGGAATGGAATGGAATGTGGAATGGAATTTGGAAAGGAATGTGGAATGAAATGGAATGGAATGTGGAATGGAAAGGAATGAAAGGAAAGGAAATTGAAAAAGAATGTGGAACGGAATGAGAAATGGAATGTGGAATGGAATGTGGAACAGAATGAAATGGAAAGTGGAATGGAATGGAATGGAACATAAAATTGAATGGAATGGAATGGAACGTGGAATTTAACGTGGAATGGAACATGGAATGGAATGTGGAATGGAAGGTGGAATGCAATGGAATGGAATGTGGTATGAAATGTGAAATTGAATGGAATGGAATGTGGAATGGAATGTGGAATGCAATGGAATGGAATGTGGTATGAAATGTGAAATTGAATGGAATGGAATGTGAAATGGAATGTGGAATGCAATGGAATGGAATGAGAATGGAATATGGAATGGAATGAAAGGGAATGTGGAATGCAAAGTGGAATGGAATGGAATGGAATGTGGAACGGAATGTGGAAGGGAATGCGGAATGGAACGGAATGGAATATGGAATGGAACGTGGAATTAAATGTGGAAGGAAACGTGTTATGGAAAGTGGAATGGAATGGAACGGAACTTTCAATAGAATGTGGAATGGAATGGAAGGGAATGTGCAATGAAATGTGGAGTGTAATGGGGTGGAAAGTGTAGCAGAATGGAATGGAATGTAGAATGGAACGTAGAAAGGGACCGAATGGAATGTGGAACGGAATTTAATGGAATGTGTAATGGAAAGTGGAATGGATTGTGCAATGGATTGTGGAATGGAATGTGGAATGGAAAGGAATGGAACTTGGAATGGAATGCAATATAATGTCGAATGGAACGTGGAATGGAATGGATGGGAACGTGGAATGGAACGTGGAACGGAATATGGAATGGAATGGAATGGAATGTGGAATGGACAGTTTATTGGAAAGTGGAAAGAAACTTGAAATGGAATGGAATGGAACGTGAAATGGAATGGAAAGGAACGTGGAATGGAAACTTGAACGGAATGAGGAATTGAACATGGCATGGAATGTGGAATGGAATGTGCAATGGAACGGAATGGAATGTGGAATGGAATGTGGAATTGAGTGTGGAATGGAACGTGGAAAGGAATGTAATGGATTGTTGAATGAAACGTGCAATGGAACGTGAAATGCAATGGAATGGAATGTGGAATGGAACGTGGAATGGAAAGGAATGGAATGGAATTGAATAGAATGTAATGGAAAGGAACGTGAAATGGAACTTGGAATGGAACGTGCAATGGAACTTGGAATACAATGTGTAATGGAACGTTAAAGGGAATGTGGAGTGGAATATGAAATGGAACATGGAATGGAATGAAATGGAAAGTGGAATGCAAAGTGGAATGGAACGTGGAATGGAAAGTCGAAGGGAACGTCGAATGGAATGGAATGGAATGTGCAATGCAATGGAATGGAATAGAATGTGGAATAGAATGTTGAATGGAATGGAATGGAATGTGGAATGGAATGTGCAATGGAATGGAATGGAATGTGGATGGAATGTGGAATGGAAAGGGGAATGGAATGGAATGAAACGTGGAATGGAATGTGGAATGGAATGGAATGGAAAGTGGAATGGAATGTGAAATCTAAAGAACTGTAATGTGGAATGGAATGTGGAATGGAATGGAATGGAAAGTGGAATGAATGTGGAATGGAATGGAGTGGAATGTGCAATGCAACGTGGAATGGAAAGGAATGGAATGTGGAATGGAATGGAATGGAATGTGGAAAGGAATGGAATGGATTGTGAAATGAAATGGAAAGGAATGGTATGGAATATGGAATGGAATGCAATGGATTGAGGAATGGAAAGTGGAAAGGGATGTGGTATGGAACGTGGAATGCAATGCGGAATGGAATGGAATGGAATGTGGAATGGAATGTGGGATGAAACGGAATGGAATGTGGAATGGAAAGTAGAGTGGAATGTGTAATGGAATGGAATGGAATGTGGCATGCAATGTGGAATGGAATGCGGAATGGAATGGAAGGAATGTGAAATGGAATGTGAAATGAAACGAGGAATGGAATGTGAAATCGAATATAGAATGGAATGTGGAATGGAATGTTATGGAATATGTAATGGAAGGGAATGGAAAGTAAAATGGAATGTGGAATGGACTGGAATGGATTAGAATGGAATGAAATGTGGAATGGAATGCAATAGAATGTGGAGTTGAATGGAATGGTATTGAATGTGGAATGGAATTGAATGGAATGGAATGTATAATGGAATGGAATGGAATCTGGAATGGAACTTATTGGAATGTGGAATGGAATGGAATTTAGAATGGAATGTAATGGAATGTGGAATGGAATAGAATGGTATGTGAAATGGAATGGAATTTAATATTTAATAGAATGTGGAATGGAATGGAATGTGTCATGGAATGGAATGGAATGTTATGTAATGTGTAAAGGGATGGAATGGAATGTGGTACGGAATGTGCAATGGAATGGAATGGATTGTGGAATGGATTGTGAAATTGTATATAGAATGGAATGGAATGGAATGTGGAATAGAATGGAATGGAATGAAATGTGGAATATAATGTGGAAAGGAATGTGGAATGGAAAGGAATGGAATATGGAAAGGAATGGAATGGAATGGAACGGATTGTTTAAATGGAAGGGAAAGGAATGTGGAATGGAATGTGGACTGGAAATTAATACCATCTGGAATGGAATGTGGAATGGAATGGAATGGACTGTAGAATGGACCGAGAAAGAGAATGTGGAATGGAAAGCCTTGTAATGGGGAATGGAATGGGGAATGGAATGTGGAATTGAAAGTGTAATGGAATGGAATGGAAAGTGGAATGGAACGTGGAATGGAAAGAATGGAACTTGGAATGTAAAGAATGGAACGTGGAAAGGAACTTGGAATGGAAAGTGGAATGGAAGGTGGACTGGAATGTGGAATTTAACGTGGAATGGAGTGTGGAAGGGAATGTGGAATGGAACATGGAATGGCATGGAATGGAAGAAGGAATGGACAATGGAATGCCATGGAATGAAACGTGGAATGGAATACAGAATAGAATGTGCAATGGAATGTGGAATGGATCGTGGAATGGAACGTGGAAGTAAATTTAAGGGAATTTCCAATGGAATGTGAAATGGAATGGAATTGAATGGAATGGAATGTGGAGTGGAATGTTTAATGGAATGAAATGGAATGTGGAATGGAATGGAATCTGAAATGGAATGTAATGGATTGTGAAAGGGAATGTGGATTGAAATGGGTTGTGGAATGGAACAGAATGTGGAACGGAGTGAAATGGAATGGAATGTAGAATGGAATGGAATTGAAAGAGGAATGGAACGGAATGGAATGGCATGTGAAATAGAACGTGGAATGAAACGTGGAATGTATAAGAAAGAAACGTGGAATGCAATCGAATGGAACACGGAATGCAATGTAATCGAATGTGGAATGGAATGTGGAATGGAATGGAATGCGGAATGGAAGGTGGAATGGAATGGAATGCCGAATGGAATGTGGAATGGAATGGAATGGAATGTGGAATGGAATGTGGAATGGGTGGAGGAATGGAATAGAATGTAATGTGGAATAGAATGGAATGGAATGGAATGCGGAAATGAATGGAATGGAATGGAATGGATTGTGTAATGGAATGGAATGGAGTGTGGAATGGAATGGGTTGGAATGTGGAATGGAATGTGGATTTGAATGGAACGTAATGTGGAATGGAATGGAAAGTTGAATGGAATATTGGAATGGAATGTGTAATGGAACGGAATGGAATAGGATGTGGAATGGAATGGAATGGAATGGAATGGAATGTAAAATGGAATGAGGAATGGATTGTGGAATGGAATGGAAAGGAATGGAAAGGAATGTGTAATGGAATGGAATGGGATGTGAAATGGAATGTGGAATGGAATGTGGAATGGAATGTGACATGGAATGGAATGGAATTTAATGTAGAATGGAATGGAGTGGAAAGTGATATTGAATGGAATGGAGTGGAAAGTGATATTTAATGGAATGGAATGTGGAATGGAATGGAATGTGGAATGGTATGTGGAATGAAAATTTGAATGGAATGTGGAATGGAATGTGGAATGGAATGGAATGGACTGCAATGGAATGGAACGGAATGTGGAATGGAATGTGGTATGAAAAATGGAATGGAATGTAGAATGGAATGCAGAATGGCATGTGGAAAGGAATAGAATTTAATGGAATGGAATGGGTAATGGAATAGAAAGGAGGGTGCAATGTAATGGAATGGAATGTGGAATGCAATGTGCAATGTAATGTAACGTAATGGAATGGAAAAGAATGTGGAATGAAAGGTGGAATGGAATGGAATGGAATGGAATGTGGAAAGGAATGCAATGTAATGTGAAATGGAACGTGGAATGGAATGGAATGGAAAGTGGAACGGAATGTGTAATGGAATGGAATGGAATGTGGAATGGAATGTGGACTGGAATGGAATGGAAGGTGGAATGGCGTGGAATGGATTGTGGAATGAAAAGTGGAATGGAACGTGGAATGTAATGTGTAATGGAACGTGGAATGCAACGTGGAAAGAAATGTGAGATGGAACATGGAATGGAAAGTATAAAGGAATGTGGAATGAAATGTGGAATGGAATGTGGAATGGAATAGATTGTGGGATGGAATGGAATGTGAAACAGAATGTAATGGCAGGTGGAATGGAGTGTGGAATGGAATGGACAGGAATTTGGAACGGAATGGAATGGAGTGTGGAATGGAATAGTATATCGAATAGAATGGAATGGAAAGGTATCTGTAATGGAATGGAATGGAATGTGTAATGGAATGGAATGGAATGTGGAATGGAACAGACTGTGGAATGCAATGAAATGGAATCGAATGTGGAAAGGAATGGAATGGAATGCGGAATGGAATGGAATCGAATAGAATGTGGAATAGAATGCGGAATGGAATGTGGAATGGAATGGAAAGGAATGGAGTGGAATATGGAATAGAACAGAATGTGAAATAGAAGGCAATGGAATCGATTGTGGAATGGTATGCAATATAAGGAGGAATGTAATGGAATGGAAAGCAGAATGGGATGGAATGGAATGAAATGTGCAACGGAGTGGAAAGGAATGTGGAATGGAATTGAATGGAATTTCTAATGGAATATGGAAACGAATGGAATGGAATGTGGAATGGAATGGATAGGAAATTGGAATGGAAAGAAATGGAATGTGGAATGGAATGTGGAATGTAAATAAATGGAATGGAAGGTGGAATGGAATGTGTAATGGAATGGATACGATTTGGAATTGAATGGAATGCTATGGAATGTGGAATGGAATGGAATGGAAAGTGAAATGAAATGTGGAATGGAATGTGAAATGGAATGTGGAATGGCATGTGGAATGCAATTAAATGGAAGGTGGAATGGAATGGAATGGAAGGTGGAGTGGAATGGAATGGAACGTGGAATGGAACCTGGAATGGAACATATAAAGGAACGAGGAATGGAATGTGGAAATGAATGTGGAAAGGAATGGAATGGAACTTGGAATGAACTATTGAATGGAATGGAATGGAATGTGATATGGAATGCAATGGACTGTGGAATGGAATGTGGAATGGAACGGAATGTGCAATGTTATGGAATGCAATATGGAATGGAACGTAGAATGTAATGGAATGGAACGTGGAATGGAACGTCTAATGGATCGCGGAGGGGAAGGTGGAATGGAATGGAATGAAACGTGGAAAGGAATGTGGAATGGAATGTGGAATGGATCGTGGAATGGAGTGGAATCGAATGTGGAATGGAATGTGAAATGGAATGGTAACAGAAGTGGAACGCAATGTGGAATGGAATGGAAAGGAACGTGGAATGGAATGGAAATCAACGTGGAATGGAACGGAATGGAATGTGGAATGGAATGTGGAACGTAATGGAATGGAATGTTGAATGGAATGGAATGGAATGTGGAAAGGAAGGTGGAAAGGATTGGAATGGATTGTGGAATGGAATGGATTGCAATGGTATGGAAAGTGGTATGGAATGGAATGGAATGTGGAATTGAGTGTGGAATGGAATGGAATTGAAAGTGGAATGGAACGTGGAATGGAACGTGGAATGGAATTGAAAGTGGAATGGAACATGGAATGGAATATGGAAAGCAATGTTGAATGGAATGGAATAGAATGGAATGTGGAATGCAATGGAATGAAATGTGGAATGGAATGGAATGCAATGTGGAATGGAATGGATAGGAAGGTGGAATTGAATGAAATGTAATGTGGAATGGAACTTAGATTGGAAAGTGGAAAAGAATGAGCAATGGAATGGAATGGAATGGTATGAAGAATGGAATGGAATGTGGAATCAAATGGAATCGAATGCAACGTAGAAAGCAATGGAATGTGGAATGGAAAGGAGTGGAATTGAATGTGGAATGGAATGCAAAGTGTAAGGGGTTGGAATGTGGAAAGGAAAGGAATGGAACGTGTAATGGAATTTTGAATGGAATGGAAAGGAAGGTGGAATGGAATGGAATGTGGAAAGGAATGGAATGGAAAGGAATGTGTAATGGAATGCAATGTTAAATGGAATGGAGTGGAATGGAATGGAATATGTAAAGGAATTGATTGAATGGAATGGAATGTGGAATGGAAAGGAAAAGAATGTGGAATGGAAGGGAATGGAATGGAATGAAAAATAATGGAATTTCAAATGGAAAGTGGAATGGAATTTGAAATGGAATGTGGAATGGAATGTGGAATGGAATGTGAAATACAGTGGAATGGAATGTGGATAGGAATGTGGAATGGAATGGAATGGAATGAGGAAAGGAATGCAGAATGGAATGCAGAATTGAATGGAATGCAATGTGGAATGGAATGTGGAATGGAACTTGGAATGGAATGGAATGGAAGGTGGAAAGGAACGTGGAATGGAATGGAATGGAACATGGAATGGAACGTGGAATGGAAAGTGGAATGGAATGTGAAATGGAACGTGGAATGCAATGTGGAATAGAATGGAAAAGAACGTGGAATGGAATGTGGAATGGTATGGAATGGAATGGAATAGAATGTAATGTGGAATGGAACGTGGAATGAAATGTGGAATGGAATTTGGAATGGAACGTGGAATGGAATGGAATGGAATGTGAAATGGAACTTGAATGGAATGGAAAGTGGAATGGAACGTGGAATGGAATGTTGAATGGAACTTGGCGTGGAATGTATAATGGAATGTGGAATGGAAAGTGGAACGGAAAGGAATGGAAAGTTGAATGGAATGTGGAATGGAATGGAATGAAACTTCGAATGGAAGGTGGAATGGAATGTGGAATGGAACGTGGAATGGAACATGGAATGTAATGGAATGGAATGTGCAATGGAATGTGGATTTGAATGTGGAATGGATTGAGGAATGCAACGGAATGGAATGTGGAATAGAATGGAGTGTGGAATGGAAATGTGGAATTGAATGTGGAACGGAAAGTGGAATGGAACGGGGAATGGAATGGAATGGAATGAGGAATGGAATATGGAATGGAGTGAGGAACGTAGCGTGGAATGGAATGTGGAACGGAACGGAAGGTAGAATGGAATGTGGAATGGAATAGATTGGAATGTTTAAATGAAATCGAGTGGAATGTGAAATGGAATGTGGATTGCAGTGGAATGCAATGTTGAATGGAACGAAATGGAATGTGGAATGTAATGTTTAATGGAATGTGGCATGAAATCTGCAGAGGAACGTGGAATGGAACATGGAATGGAACGGAATGGAACGTGAAACGGAACGTGGAATGGAATATGGAATGGCAGGTGGAATGGAACGGAATGGAATGTGGAATGGAATGGATTGGAATGTGTAATGGAATGTGGAATGGAACAGAATGGAATGTGGAATGGAACATGGAATGCAATGGAATGGAATGTGGAATGGAATGTGGAATGGAATGGAATGTGGAACGGAATGGAATTTGGAATGGAATGGAAAGTGGAATGAAATGTGGAAAGGAATGTGTAATGGATTGTGGAATGGAACGGAAACGAATGTGGAATTTAATGTGGAATAGAAAGTGGAAAGGAAAGTGGAATGGAATGGAATGGAAAGGAATGGATTGTGGAATGGAATGTGGAATTGAGTGTGGAATGGAAGGAGAAATGGAATGGTTTGGAACGTGGAATGGGATGGAATGCAAAGTGGAATGGAAGGTGGAATGGAATGGAATGGAACGTGGAATAAATCACGGAATGGAATGTGGAATGGAAAGTGGAATGGAACATGGAATGGAACATGCAATGGAATGTGAAATGGAAAGTGGGATGGAAAGGAATGGAAAGTGGATGGAAAGTTGAATGGATTGGAATGGAATGTGCAATGGAATTTGGAAAGGAATGGAATGGAATGTGGAGTAGAATATGGAATGGAATGGAATGGTATACAGATGGGAATAAAATTGAATGGAAGGGAAGGTGGAATGGAATTTAATTTAGTGTAGAATGGAACGTGGAATGGATTTCAATGGAACGTGGAATGGAACGTGGAAGGGAACATGGAATGGAACGTGGAAAGGAATGTGAAATGGAATGTGGAATGTAAAGTAGAATGGAAAGGAATGGAAACTGGAGTGGAATATGGAATGTAATGGAATGGAACGTGGAATGGAATGTGGAATGGACTGTGGAATAGAACGTGAAATGGAACGTAGAATGTATTGGAATGGAATGCGAAATGGAATGTGGAATGGAATGTGCAAAATAAAGGGGAATGTAATGGAATGGAACGTGCAATGGAACGTGGAATGGAATGGAATGGAAAGTGGAAAGGAACTTGGAATGAAACGTGGAATGGAAAGTGGAATGGAATAGGAAATGCAGCATGGAATAGAATGTGGAAGGAATGTAGAAAGGAATGGAATAGAATGTGGAATGTAATGGAATAGAATGTGGAACGGAATCTGGAATGGAATGGAATGGAATGGAATGGAATGTGGAAGAGACTGTGGAATGGAATAGAATGGAATGCGGAGTGGAATGAAATGGAATGGTATGGAATGTGGAATGGAATGGAATGGAATGTGGAATGGAACGTGGAATGGAATGGAATGGAACGTGGAATGGAAACTGGAATGGAACGTGGAATGTATACTGGAATTGAATGAGGAATGGAATGGAATGGAATGTGGGAGGAAATGTGGAATAGAATGCAATGGAATGAGAATGCAATGTGGAATGAAATGGAACGGAATGTGGAATGTATGTGGAATGGAATGGATCAGAATGTGGCATGAAATGTGGAATGGAATGTGGAATGGAACTGAATGGATTGTGGAATGGAATGTGGAATGGAATGGAATGGAATGTGGAATGGAATGGAATGGAATGTGGAATGGAACATGGAATGTGGAATGGAACATGGAATTAAATCGACTGGAATGTGGAATGGAAAGTGGAATGGAATCTGGAATGAAATGTGGAAAGGAATGGAACGGAATGTGGAATGCAATGTGAAATGGAATGTGGAATGGAATTTAATGGAATGTGGAATGGATAGTGGAATGGAATGTGGAATGGAATGCACAATGGAACTTGGAATGGATTGGAATGCAATGGAATGTGGAATGAAACTTGAAATGTAATGGAAAGGAACATGGAATGTAACATGGAAAGGAACGTGGAATAGAACGTTGAATTGAACGTGGGATGGATTGTCGAATGGAGTATGGAATGGAACGGAATGGAATGTGGAATGGAATGTGGAAACGACTGTGGAATGGAACGTGAAATTGAATGGAATGGAATGTGGAATGGAACGTGGAAAGGAATGGAATGGAATGTTGAATGGAACGTTGAAAGGAATGAAATGGAATGGAATGGAATGGAATGAAATGTGGAGTGGAATGGAAAGGAATGGAATGGAATGTGCAATTGAAAGGAATGGAATGTGGAATGGAATGTGCAATGGAATGAAATGAAATGTGGAATGAAATGTGGATGGGAATGGAATGAAATGTGGAATGGAACGCAATGGAATGTGGATTAGAATTTAATGGAAATTGGAATGGAATGTGGAATGGAATGAGGAATTGAACATGGGATAGATTGTGGAACGGAATATGGAATGGAACGGAATGGAATGTGGAATGGAATGTGGACTCGAGTATGGAACGGAACGTGGAATTGAATGGAATTGAATGTGGAATGGAACGTGGAATGGAATGAAAAGGAATGGAATGGAATGGAATGGAATGGAATGGAATGGAATGGAATGAAATGTGGAATGGAATGGAAAGTAATGGAATGGAATGTGGAATTGAAAGGAATGGAATGTGGAATGGAATGTGGAATGGAATGAAATGAAATGTGTAATGAAATGTGGATTGGAATGGAATGAAATGTGGAATGGAATGGAATGGATTGTGGAATGGAAAGGAATGCAATGTGGAGTAGAATTTAATGGAAAGTAGAATGGAACGTAGAATGGAATGGAATGGATTGGAAAGAATGGAATGTGGTATGGAATGGTATGGAATACAATTTGGAATGGAATGTGGAAAAGAATGGAATGAAATATGGAATGGAATGTGGATTATAATGGAATGGAATGTGGAATGGAATGGTATGGTCTGCGGAATGGAATGTGGAATGGAATGCGAAATGGAATCTGGAATGGAATGGAATGAAAAGTGTATTGCCATGTGAAAAGGAATGCAATGGAACATGGAAGGGAATGTGGAATGAAATGCAGTGGAATGAGAATGATACGTGGAATGGAATGCGGAATGGAATTTGGAATGGACTGCGGAATGGAATGTGGAATGAAATGTGGAATGGAATGGAATGGAATGTGGAATGCAACGTGGAATGGAACGTGGAATGGAACGTCGAATCAAACATGGAATGGAAATTGGAATGGGATGTGCAATGGAATGTGAAATGGAAAGTGGAATGCAATGGAGTGGAATGCAACGGAATGTTGAATGGAAAGTGTAACGGAATGTTGAATGAAGTGGAATGAATTGTGGAATGGAATATGGAATTGAATGTGGAGAGGGACGTCGAATGGAATGGATAGGAATATGGAATGGAAAGTGGAATGGAATAGAGTGGACAGTGGAATGGAAAGAGGAAAGAAATGCAGAGGAACGTGGATTAGAACGTGGAGTGGAACATGGAATGGATTGGAATCAAACGTGGAATCGAATGAGGAATAGAACGAGGAATAGAAAGTGGAATGGAATGTGCAAAGGAATGGAATGTGGAAAAGAATGTGGAATAGAATGGAATGTGGAATGGAATGGAAAGGAATGTGGAATGGAATGAAATGGAAGGTGAAATGGAATGTGGAAAAGAATGTTTAATGGAATGGAATGCAATGTGGAATGGTATATGAAACGGAATCTGTAATGGAATGGAATGGAAAGTCGAATGGAATGGAATGGAATGTGGAATGCAATGGAATGGAATGTGGAATGGAATGGAATGGAATGTAGAATGGAAAGGAATGGAATGTGGAATGGAATGGAATGATATGGAATGAGGAATGGAAAGGAATGGAATGTGGAATAGAATGGAAAGGTATGGAATGTGGAATGGAATAGAATGGAATATGGAATAAAATGCAATGGAATGTGGAATGGAATGGATGGAATGTGGAATTTAATGGAATGTGATGGACTTTGGAACGGAATGGAGTGGAATGGAATGCAGAATGGAATGTGGAATGCAAGCGAATGGAACAGAATGGAATGTGGAATAAAACGGAATGGACTTTGGAATGGAATGTGGAATGGAATGTGGAATGGAATGAGGAATGGAATGGAATGGAATGAAATGGATTGTGGAATGGAACGTGGAATGGAAAGTGGAATGGAACGTGGAATGGAATGGAATGGAACGTGGAATGGAACATGGAATGGAACGTGCAATGGAATGTGCAATGGAATGTGGAATGGAACGTGGAATGGAAAGGAATGGAAAGGGGAGTGGAATGTGGAATGGAATGTTGAATGGAATGCCAGGCAATGTGGAATGGAATGTAGAATGGAATGGAATGGAAAGAGAAATGGAATGTGGAATGGAATATAATGGAATGTGGGATGAAAGCTGGAATGGAATGCAATGTGGAATGGAACGGAATGTAATGTGGAATGGAAAGTGGAATGGAAAGCGGAATGGAATGGAGTGGAAAGGAATGGATTGTGGAGTGGAATGTGGAATTGAATGTGGAATGGAAGGAGGAATGGAATGTTTTGGAACGTGGAATGGGATGGAATGCAATGTGGAATGGAAGGTGGAATGGAATGGAATGGAACGTGGAAAGATCATGGAACGGAATGTGGAATGGAAAGTGGAATGGAACGTGGAATGGAACGTGCAATGGAATGTGGAATGGAAAGTGGAATGGAAAGTAATGGAAAGTGGATGGAATGTTGAATGGATCGGAATGGAATGTGCAATGGAATTTGGAAAGGAATGGAGTGGAATGTGGAATAGAATGTGGAATGGAATGGAATGGTATACGGATTGGCATAAAATTGAATGGAAGGAAAGGTGGAATGGAATGGAATTTAGTGTGGAATGGAACGTGGAATGGATTTTAATGGAACGTGGAATGGAACGTGGAAGGGAACAAGGAATGGAACGTGGAATAGAATGTGAAATGGAATGTGGAATGGAAAGTGGAATGGAAAGGAATGGAAAGTGGAGTGGAATATGGAATGTAATGGAATGGAACGTGGAATGGAATGTGGAATGGACTGTGGAATAGAACGTGAAATGGAACGTGAAATGTATTGGAATGGAATGTAGAATGGAATGTGCAAAAGAAAGGAGAATGTAATGGAATGGAATGTGCAATGGAAAGTGGAATGGAATTGAATTGAAAGTGGAAAGGAACTTGAAATGAAATGCGGAATGGAAAGTGGAATGGAATATGAAACGCAGCATGGAATAGAATGTGGAAAGGAATGTGGAAAGGAATGGAATAGAATGTGGAATGTAATGGAATAGAATGTGGAACGGAATGTGGAATGGAATGGAATGGAATGGAATGTGGAAGAGACTGTGGAATGGAATAGAATGGAATGCGGAGTGGAATGAAATGGAATGGTAGGGAATGTGGAATGGAATGGAATGGAATGTGGAATGGAACGTGGAATGGAATGGAATGGAACGTGGAATGGAACCTGGAATGGAACGTGGAATGTATACTGGAATTGAATGAGGAATGGAATGGAATGGAATGTGGGAGGAAATGTGGAATAGAATGCAATGGAATGAGAATGGAATGTGGAATGAAATGGAAAGGAATGTGGAATGTATGTGGAATGGAATGGATCAGAATGTGGCATGGAATGTGGAATGGAATGTGGAATGGAACTGAATAGATTGTGGAATGGAATGTGGAATGGAAAGTGGAATGGAATGGAATGGAATGTGGAATGGAACATGGAATTAAATCGACTGGAATGTGGAATGGAAAGTGGAATGGAATGTGGAATGGAATGTGGAAAGGAATGGAACGGAATGTGGAATGCAATGTGAAATGGAATGTGGAATGGAATTTAATGGCATGTGGAATGGATAGTGGATTGGAATGTGGAATGGAATGTGGAATGGAACTTGGAATGGAATGGAATGCAATGGAATGTGGAATGAAACTTGAAATGTAATGGAAAGGAACATGGAATGTAACATGGAAAGGAACGTGGAATGGAACATGGAATTGAACGTGGGAGGGATTGTCGAATGGAGTATGGAATGGAACGGAATGGAATGTGGAAACGAGTGTGGAATGGAACTTGGAATTGAATGGAATGGAATGTGGAATGGAACGTGAAATGGAATGAAATGGAATGGAACGGAATGGAATGAAATGTGAACTGGAATGGAAAGGAATGGAATGGAATGTGCAACTGAAAGGAATGGTATGTGGAGTGGAATGTGGAATGGAATGAAATGAAATCTGGAATGAAATGTGGATTGGAATGGAATGAAATGTGGAATGCAATGGAATGGAATGTGGATTAGAATTTAATGGAAATTGGAATGGAACATGGAATGGAATGAGGAATTGAACGTGGGAAGGATTGTGGAATGGAATATGGAATGGAACGGAATGGAATATGGAATGGAATGTGGAATCGAGTGTGGAACGGAACGTGGAATTGAATGGAATGGAATGTGGAATGGAACGTGGAATGGAATGAAATGGAATGGAACGGAATGGAATGAAATGTGAAGTGGAATGGAAAGGAATGGAATGGAATGTGCAACTGAAAGGAATGGTATGTGGAGTGGAATGTGGAATGGAATGAAATGAAATCTGGAATGAAATGTGGATTGGAATGGAATGAAATGTGGAATGCAATGGAATGGAATGTGGATTAGAATTTAATGGAAATTAGAATGGAACGTGGAATGGAATGAGGAATTGAACGTGGGATGGATTGTGGAATGGAATATGGAATGGAACGGAATGGAATATGGAATGGAATGTGGAATCGAGTGTGGAACGGAACGTGGAATTGAATGGAATGGAATGTGGAATGGAACGTGGAATGGAATGAAAAGGAATGGAAAGGAATGAAAAGTGGAATGGAATGGAAAGGAATGGAATGGAATGTGGAATTGAAAGGAATGGAATGTGGAATGGAATGAAATGAAATGTGGAATGAAATGTGGATTTGAATGGAGTGAAATGTGGAATGGAATGGAATGGATTGTGGAATGGAAAGGAATGCAATGTGGAATAGAATTTAATGGAAAGTGGAATGGAACGTGGAATGGAATGGAAAGAATGCAATGTGGTATGGAATGGAATGGAATGTGGAATGCAATTTGGAATGGAATGTGGAAAAGAATGGAATGAAATATGGAATGGAATGTGGATTGGAATGGAATGGAATGTGGAATGGAATGGTATGGTTTGCGGAGTGGAATATGGAATGGAATGTGGAATGGAATCTGGAATGGAATGGAATGTGGAATGGAATCTGGAATGGAATGGAATGGAAAGTGTATTGGCATGTGAAAAGGAATGCAATGGAACGTGGAAGGGATTGTGGAATGAAATGCAGTGGAATGAGAATGGAACGTGGAATGGAATGCGGAATGGAATTTGGAATAGACTGGGGAATGGAATGTGGAATGGAATGTGGAAAGGAATATGGAATGGAATGGAATGGAATGGAATGGATTCTGGAATGGAATGTGAATTGGAATGCAATGGAATGTGGAATGGAATGTGGAAGGAAATGCAACGAAATGAGAAAGGAATGAGAAATGGAATGTGGAATGGAATGTTGAATGGAATGCCAGGCAATGTGGAATGGAATGTGAAATGGAATGTGGAATGGAATATAATGGAATGTGGGATGAAAGCTGGAATTGAATGGAATGTGGAATGGAACGGAATGTAATGTGGAATGGAAAGTGGAATGGAAAGTGGAATGGAATGGAGTGGAAAGGAATGGATTGTGGAATGGAATGTGGAATTGAATGTGGAATGGAAGGAGGAATGGAATGGTTTGGAATGTGGAATGGAAGGTGGAATGAAATCTGGAATGAAATGCGGAAAGGAATGGAACGGAATGTGGAATGCAATGTGAAATGGAATGTGGAATGGAATTTAATGGAATGTGGAATGGATAGTGGAATGGAATGAGGAATTGAATGCGGAATGGAACTTGGAATGGATTGGAATGCAATGGAATGTGGAATGAAACTAGAAATGTAATGGAAAGGAACATGGAATGTAACATGGAAAGGAACGTGGAATAGAACGTGGAATTGAACGTGGGATGGATTGTCGAATGGAGTATGGAATGGAACGGAATGGAATGTGGAATGGAATGTAGAAATGACTGTGGAATGGAACGTGGAATTGAATGGAATGGAATGTGGAATGGAACGTGGAATGGAATGAAATGGAATGTGGAAAGGAAAGTGGAATGGAATGCAACGTGGAATGGAATGGAATATAAGGTGGAATGGAATGGAATGGAATTTGGAATGGAAAGTGGAATGGAATATACAGGAATGTGGAATGGGACGGAAGTGACTGTGGAATGGAATGTGGAATGGAATGTGCAACAGAATCTGGAATGGAAAGGAATGCAATGTGGAATGGAATGTTGAATGGAATGGAGTGAAATTCAATATGCAATGGAATGGAATGTGGAATGCAATGGAATGGAATGTGGAATGGAATGGAATGTGGAATGGAATGGAATGGAACGTGGAATGGAATGGAATGGAATGTGGAATGGAGTGGAATGTGGATTGGAATGGAATGGAATGTGTAATGGAAAGGAATGGAAAGTGGAGTGAAATGGAATGGAATTTAATGGAAAGAAATGGAATGGAATGGAAGGGAATGGTACGTGGAAAGGAATGGAATGGAATGTTGAATGAAGTGTGGAATGTAACGGAATGGAAAGTGGAACGGAATGTGGAGTGGAATGGAATGGAATGGAATGGAATGGAATTTGCAAGGGAATGCAATGAAATGGAAAGGAATGTGAAGTGGAATGCAATGTGTAATGGAATGAAATGCAATCTGGAATTGAATGGAATGGAATGTGGAATGGAATTGAATGATATACGGAATGGAATGGAATGGAATGCGGAATTCAATGGACAGGATCATGGAATGGAACGTGAAATGGAACATGGAATTGAATGGTATGGAACGTGAAATGGAACGTGGAGTGAAATGTAGAATGGAATGGAATGGAATAGAATGGAATGTGGAATGAAGTGTGGAATGAAATGGAATGGAAAGTGTAAAGGAATGTTAAATGGAATGTAATGGAATATGGAATGGAATGTGGAATGGAATGTGGAATGGAATGCAATGGAATGGAATGGAATTTGGAATGCAATGGAATGGAAAGAAAAAGAATATGAAATGGAATGGAATGTGCAATGCAATGGAATGCAATGTGGAATGGAATGGAATATGCAATGGAATGGAACTCAAAGTGGAATGGAATGTAATGGAATATGAAACTGAATGTGGAATGGAATGGAATGTGGAGTGGTATGGAATGAAAAGTGGAATGGAATATGGAATGGAATGGAATGGATTGGAATGGAAGTTGGAATGGAATGGAACGTGGAATGGATTGGAATGGAGTGGAATGGAATATGGAATGTGGAATGGATTGGAATGGAATGGAATGGAATATGGAATGGAAAGGAATGGAATGGAATGGAATCTGTAATGGAATGGAAAAGAATGTGGAAAGGAATGGAATGGAATGGAATGTGGAATTCAATGGAAAGGATCGCGGAAAGGATTGTGGAATGGAACGTTGAATGTAACATGGAATGGAATAGAATGGAAAGTGTAATGGAAGTTGGAATGGAACGTGGAAATGAACTGGTAATGGAACCTAGAATGGAATGGAATGGAATGAAATAGGATGTGGAATGTAATGGAATGGGATGTGGAGTGGCATTTGGAATGGAATGGAATGGAATGGAATGTGGAATGGAATGGAACCAAATGTGGAATGGATTGTGGAATGGATTCAAATGGAATGCAATGTAATGTGGAATGGATTGTGGAATAGATTGAAATGGAATGTGGAATTGAATTTGAAACAGAATGCAATGGAATGGAACGTGGAACGGAATGGAATGGAAGGTTCAATGGAATGTGGAATGGAGTGGCATGTGGATTGGAATGGAATGGAATGTGGAATGGAATGGAATGGAATGTGGAATGGAATGGAATGGAATGTGTAATGGAATGGAATGGATTGTGGAATGGAATGGAATGGAATGTGGAATTGAACGGAGTGCAATGTGGGATGGAATGGAATGGAACGTGGAATGGAAGGCAGACTGGATTGGAATGCAATGTGGAATGGAATGTGCAATGCAATGGAATGGAATGTGGAATGGAATGGAATGGAATGGAATGGAATGTGGAATGGAATGTGGAATGTAAGGGAATGGAATGTGGAATGGTATGGAATGGAATGTGGTACGGAATGGAATGGAATGTGGAAAGGAATGGAACGTGGAATGGAATGGAATGGAATGTGGATTGGAATGGAAAGTGGAAAGCAATGGAATGGAATGTGGAATAGAATGGAATGGAATGGAATGGAATACGGAATGTAATGGAATGGAATGTTGAATGCAATGGAATGGAATTTAATGTGTAATTGAATGGAATGGAATGTGGAATGGAAAGGAATGGAATATGGAATGGAATGCAGTGAAACTTGGAATGGAATGTAGAATGGGATGTGGACTGAAATATAATAGATTCTGGAAAGGAGTGGAATGTATTATGCAATGCAGAGTGAATGGAATGTGGAAGCGAGTGAGGAATGGAATGGAACGGAATGTTAAATGGAATGGAATGGAATGGAATGTGAAATGGAACGGAATGGAATTGAACGTGGAAAGGAATGGAAAGGAAAGTGGACAGGAAATGAATGGAATGTGGAATTCAATGGAAAGGGACGTGGAATGGAACGTGCAATGGAACGTGGAATGGAATGGAATGGATCATGGAATGTAACGTGGATTGGAACGTTGAATAGAATGGAAATGATAGGAATGGAATGGAATGGAATGGAATGGAATGGAATTGAATGGAATGTGGAATGAAATGGAAAGAAATGTGGATTGGAATGAAATGGAATGTAGAATGGAATTTAGAATGGAATGGAATGGAATGGAATGTGGAATGGAATGGAATGGAATGTGGAATGGAATCGGATGCAATGTGGAATGGAATGAATTGGAATGTGGAAAGGATTGGAATGTGGAATGGAATGGAATGGAATGAGAAATGGAATGGAATAGCACTGAATGTGGAATGGAAGGTGGAATAGATTGGAATGCAATGTGGAATGGAATGTGGAATGGAATGGAAACGAATGTGAAATGTAATTCAATGAAATGTGGAATGGATTGTGGAATGGATGGGAATGGAATTTGGAATGGAATGTGAAAAGGAATGGAATGGAAAGGAATGGAATCTGGAATGGAATGGAATCGAAAGCAGAATGGAATGGAATGGAATGAAATGTGGAATGGAATGGAATGGAATGGAATGGAATGGAATCGAAAGCGGAATGGAACGTAATGGAATGCAGAGTAGAATGGAATGGAATGCAGAATGGAATGGAATGGAATGGGATGGAATGGAATGGAATGGAACGGAATGGAAAGGAATGGTGTGTGGAATGGAATGGAATGGAATGTTGAATTATGTGTGGAATGAAATGGAATGGAAAGTGGAATGGAACATGGAATTGTATGGAATGGAATATGGAATGGAAAGTGTAATGGAATGGAATGGAACTGAATGGAATTTGGAATGGAATGAAATGGAATGGAAAGGAATGTGAAGTGGAATGGAATGTGTAATGCAATGGAATGCAATATGGAATTGAATGGAATGGAATGTGGAGTGGAATGGAATGGAATGGGGAACAGACTGGAATATATTGTGGAATTCAATGGACTGGATCGTGGAATGGAACATGGAATGGAACGTGGAAAGGAACGTGGAATTGAATGGAATGGAAGTTGGAAAGGGACGCGGAATAGAACGTAGGATGGAATGGAATGAAATAGAATCAAATGTGGAATGAAGTGTGGAATGAAATGCAAAGGAAAGTGAAAACCAATGTGGAATGGAATGCAATGGAATGGAATGGAATTTGGAATGGAATGGAATGGAATGGAAACGAATATGGAATGGAATGCAATGTGGAAAGGAATGGAATGCAATGTGGAATGGAATGGAATGGAATATGGAATGGAATGGAATGAAAGAGGAATGGAATGGAATGGAATCTAAAATGGAATGTGGAATTGAATGGAGTGTGGAATGGAATGGAATGGAATAAGAAATGGAATATGGAATAGAATGGAATGAATTGGAATGGAAGTTGGAATGTAATGGAACGGAATGTGGAATGGAATGGAATTGAATGTGGAATGGAATGGAATGGAATATGTAATGGAATGGAATGGAATGTGGAATGGAATGGAATTGAATGTGGAAAGGAATGGAATGGAATGTGGAATTCAACGGAAAGGATGTTGGAAAGGATCATGGAATGGAACGTGGAATTCAGAGTGGAATGGAATGGAGTGGAATGGAATGTAGAGTGGAATGTAATGTAATGTTGAATGGAATTTGGAATGGAATGGAATGGAATGGAATGGAATATGGAATGGAATGGAATGTGCAATGTGGTGGAATGAATTGTGGAATGAAATGTAAAGGAATGTGGAATGGAACGGAATGGAATGTGGAATGGAATGGAAAGGAAGGTGGAGTGGAATGTGGAATGGAAAGGAATGTGGATTGGAATGGAATGGAACGTGGAAAGGAATGGATTGGAATGTGGATTGGAAAGGAATGAAATGTGGAATGAAGTGGAATGGAATGTGGAATTGAATGGAATGCAACGTGGAATTTAACGTGGAACTGATTGTAATGGAATGTGGAATGGAATGTAGAATGGAATGGAATGGAATGGAATAGAACTTGTAATGGAATGCAACGGAATGTGGAATGGATTGCGGAATTGATTCGAATGGAATGGAATGAAAGGTGGAATGGATTGTGGAATAGATTGGAATGAAAAGTTGAATGGAGTTTGAAATGGAATGGAACAGAATGGAGTGGAACGTGGAATGGAATGGAATGTGGAATGCAATGCAATGCAATGTGGAATGGATTGGAACGGAATGGAATGGAATGGAATGCGGAATGGAATATAATGCACTGCGGATTGGAATGCAATGGAATGCGGAATGAAATGGATTGGAAAGCGGAATGGAATGGAATGGAATGGAATGCAATGTGGAATGGAATGAAACGAAATGTGGAATGAAATGTGGAATGGAAAGGAATGGAAAATGGAATGGAATCTGGAATGGAACAGAATGGAATGGAATGGAATGTGGAATTTAATGGAATGGAATGTGGAATGGAGTATAATTCAATATGGAATGGAATGGAATGGAATGTGCAATTCAATGGAATGGAATAAAATGTGGAATGGAATGGAATGGAATGTGGAATGGAATGTGGAATGGAAAGGAATGGAGTGTGGAATGGAATGCTTGGAAGGTGGAAAGGAATGCAATGGAAAGCAATGTGGAATAGAATGGAATAGAATGTAATGGAAAGTGGAATGGAATGGAATGCAATGTTGAAAGGAATGGAATAGAATGCGGAATGCAGTGGAATGGAATGTGTAATTGAATGTGGAATGGAATGGAATGGAATATGGAATGGAATGGAATGGAATGGAATGTGGAATGGAATGGAATGGAATGTAGAATGGAGATGAATGGAATGTGGAATAGAATGGAGTGGAACGTGGAATGGAATGTAGAATGGAATGCAATGGAATGTGGAATGGATTGGAATGCAATGTGGAATGGAATTTGGAATGGAATGCAATGAAATGTGGAATGGAAAGGAATGGAATGGAAAGTGGAATGTAAAATGGAATGGAAAGCAATGGAATGTGTAATCAAATGTGGAATGGAATGGAATGTGGAATGGAATGTGGAATGGAATAGAATGGAATGCAATGTGGAATGGAATGGAATGTGGAATGGAATGTGGATTTGAATGGAATGGAATGCAAAGTGGAATGGAATGGAATGAAATGGAATGTGGAAGGGTATGGAATGGAACGTGGAATGGAATGGAATGGAATGTGGAATGAAAAAGAACGTGGAATGGAATGGAATGGCATGTTGATTGGAATGGAATGGAATGTGTAATGGAATGCAATGGAATGGAATAGAAAGTGAAATTATAGGTGGTACGGAATTTGAAATGGAATGTGGAATGTAATTTGGAATGGAAAGTGGAACGGAAAGAAATGGAACGTGGAATGGAATGGAATAGATCATGGAATGGAATGGAATGGAAAGTGTAATGGAACATGGATTGGAACGTGGAATTCAATGTGGAATGGAATGTGGAATGGAATGGAATGTGGAATAGAATGTGGAATGGAATGGAATGGAATGTGGAATGGAATAGATCATGAAATGGAATGGAATGGAAAGTGGAATGGAACATGGATTGGAACGTGGAATTCAATGTGGAATGGAATGTGGAATGGAATGGAATGTGGAATAGAATGTGGAATGGAATGGAATGGAATGTGGAATGGAATGGATTCGAATGGAATGCGGAATGAAATGGAATGGAATGTGGAATGCAATGCATTAGAAAGGAACTTGGACTGGAATGGAATGGAATGTGGAATGGAATGGAATGTGGAATGTAATGGAATAGAATGTGGAAAGGAACGTTTAATGGAATGTGGAATGGAAAGTGGTATCGAATGTAATGGAATGTGGAAAGGAATGGAATGGAATGTGGAATAGAATGGAATGGAATGCGGAATGGAATGGAATGGAATTTGGAATGAAATGGAATGGAATGGAATGTGGAATGGAAGCGAATGGAATGTGGAACGGAATGGAATGAAACGTGAAATGGAATGTGGAATATGAACTGGAATGTGATGTAATGCAACGTTGAGAAGAGTGGAATGTAATATTGAATGCAGAGTGAATAGAATGTGGAATGGAGTCAGGAATGGAATGAAAGTGATTGTGAAATGCAATGGAATGGAATGGAGTGGAAAGGAATGGAATTGAATGGAATGGAATGGAATGTGGATTGGAATGGAATGGAATGCGGAGTGGAATGGAATGGAATGTGGAGTGGAAAGGAATGGAATATGGAATGGAATGGAATTGAATGGAGTGTGGAATGGAATGGAATTGGATGTGGATTGGAATGTAGTGGAATGTACAATGGAATTTGGAATAGAATGGAATGAATTGAATGTGGAATGGAATGGAATGTGGAATGGAATGGAAAGTGGATTTGAATGTAACCGAATGTACAATGGAATTTGGAATGGAATGGAATGGAATTGAATGTGGAATGGAATTATATGTGGAATGGAATGGAATGTGGAATGGAATGGAATGGAATGCAATGTGAAAGGGAATGGAATGGAACGGAATGGAAAGCGGAATGGAATGGAATGCAATTGAATGCAATGTGAAAGGGAATGGAATGGAATGGAATGGAAAGCGGAATGGAATGTAATGGAATGTGGAAGAGAATGGATTGGAATGCGGAATGGAAAGGAACGGAATGTGGAATGGAATGGAACGGAATGTGGAATGGAATGGAATCGAATGGAATGGTATGTGGAATGGAATGGAATGGTATGTGGAATGGAATGGAATGGAATGTGGAATGAAGTGTGGAAGGAAATGGAATGGAATGGCATGGAATGTGGAATGGAATGGAATGTGGAATGGAATGGAATGCAATGTGGAATGAAATTGAATGGAATGTGGAATGGAATGGAATGGAAAGTGGAATGGAACATGGAATGGAATGTGGAATGGAACGTGGAATGGAATGTGGAATGGAACGTGGAATAGAATGTGGAATGGAATGTGGAATGGAAATGAATATAATGTGAAAAGGAATGGAATGGAATGTGGAATGCAATGGAACGGAATGTGGAATTGAATGTGGAATGGAATGTGGAATGGAACGGAATGTAATGTGGAATGCGATGTGGAACGGAATGTGGAATGGATAGTGGAATGGAATGGAATGGAAGGTGGAATGGAATGTGGACTGGAACAGAATGGAATGTGGAATGGAATGTGGAAATGTGTTTGGAATGGAACGGAATGGAAAGTGGAATGGAAAGTGGAATGGAGTGGAATAGAATGTGGAATCGAAAGTGGGATGGAATGGAATGGATGAGGAATGGAATGGAATGGAATGTAAAATGGAATGTGGAAGGGAAAGTGGAATGGATAGTGAAATGGAATGTGAAAAGGAATGGAATGGAAGGTGGAATGGAGTGTGGAATGGGATGGAATGGAATGTGGAAAGGACAATAAGGCAATGTGGACTGGAACGTGGAATGGAATTTGGAAAGGAATGTGGAATGGAACGGAATGCAATGTGCAATGGAATGTGTAATGGAATGCGGAATGTTTCGGAAGGGAATGTGGAATGGAATGTGGAATGGAGTGTGGAATTGAACTTGGAATGGAATGCATTGGAATGTGGAATGCAACGTGGAATGGCATGGAATGGAACGTGCAATGGAACGTAGAAGCGAACTTGGAATGGAATGTGGAAGTGAACGTTGCATGGAATGTGGAATGGAATGTGGAAAGGAACAGAATGGAAAGTGGAGTGGAATGAGGAATTGAGTGTGGAATGGAACGTGAAATGAAATGGAATGGAAAGTGGAATGGAAAATGGAATGGAAAGTGGAATGGAAAAGAATGGAATGTGGAATGGAACGTGCAATGGAATGGAATGTGGAAGGCAATGGAATGGAATGTGGAATGGAATGTGGAATGGAATGGAATGGAATTTGGAAGGGAATGTGGAATGCAATGTGGAATGGAATGGAAAGAAATGTGGAATGAAATTTGGAATGGAATGGAATGGAAGGTGGAATTGAACGCACTGGATGTGGAATGGAATGTCTAATAGAATTTTATGAAAAGTGGAATGGAACGTGGAATGTAATGGAATGGACAGGAATGTGGAATGGAATGGAATGGAATGTGGAATGGAATGTGGAATGGAATGTAGAATTGAATGGAATGAAATGTGGAAACGAATGTTGATTGGAATGGAATGGAATATGGAATGGAATGGAATGGACTGCGGAATGGAATGTGGAATGGAATATGGAATGGAATGTTGAATATAATGGAAGGGAAATCTTAATAGAATGTGGAATAGCATGAGAATTGGAATGCAATGGAATGTGGAATGGAATTTGGAATGAAATGCAATGGAATGAGAATGGATTGTGGAATGGAAAGTGGAATGGATTGTGGAATGGAGTGTGGAATGGAAAGTGGCACGGAATGTGGAATGGAATGCGGAATGCAATGTGGAATGGAACGGAATGGAATGTGGAATGGAATGTGGAATGGAAAGTGGAATGGAATGGAATGGAATGTGGAATGGAACATGGAATGGAACGTTGAAAGGAACGTGGAATGGAACGTGGGATAGCACGTGGAATGGGATGTGAAATGCAATCTGGAACGAAAGGTTGAATGGAAAGAAAAGGAATGGGGAATTGAAAGTGGAATGGAATTGAATGGAACGTGGAATGGAACGTAGAAAGGAATGTGAAATGTAACGTAGAATGGAACGTGGAATAGAATGTGGAATGGAAAGTGGAATGGAAATGAATATAATGTGCAAAGGAATGGAATGGAATGTGGAATGGAATGGAACGGAATGTGGAATTGAATGTGGAATGGAATGGAATGGAATGAGGAATAGAATGAGGAACGCAATGGAATGGAATGTGGAATGGATTGGAATGGAATGGAATGTGGAAAGGAATGGAATGAAACATGGAATGGAATGGAATGCAATGGAATGTGGAATTGAAGGTGGAATGGAATGGAATGGAATCTGGAAAAGAATATGGAATGGAATGGAATGGAATGCGGAATGGAATGGAAAGGAATGGTATGGAATGTGGAATGGAATGGAATGCAATGTGGAACGGAATGGAATGCAACGTGGAATGGAACGTGGAATGTAATGTGGAATGGAAAGGAATGGAATGTGGAATGGAATGCGGAATTGACAAGAATGGAATGGAATGGAATGGAATGGTGAATGGAATTGAATGAAATGTGGAATTGAATGTGGAATGGAATGGAATGGAATCGGGAATACAATATAGAATGGAATTGAATGGAATATGGAATGGAATACAATGGAATGTGGAATGAAATGCGGAATGGAATGTGGAATGAAATGTGGAATGGCATTTAATGAAAAGTGAAATGGAACGTTGAATTCAATGGATTGGAAAGTGGAATGCACTGTTTAATGGAAGGTGAAATGGAATGGAAGGGAATGGAAGGGAATGGAATGCGGAATGGAATGTGGAATGGAATGGAATGGAATGTGGAAAGGTATGTGGAATGTAAGGATTGGAATAAGGAATGGAATGTGGAATGGAATGTGGAATGGAATGTAGAATGGAATGTGGAATGAAACGTGGAATGGATCGTTGAATTGAATGGAATGGAACTTGCAATAGACTGTGGAATGCAATGGAAGAGAAAGTGGAATGAAATGGGGAGTGGAATCGAATGGAATGTGGAATGGAAAGAAATGGAATGTGGAATTGAATGTGGAATGGAACGGAATGTAATGTGGAATGGGATGTGGAACGGAATGTGGAAAGGATAGTGGAATGGAATGGAATGGAAGGTGGAATGGAATGTGGACTGGAACAGAATGGAATGTGGAATGGAATGTGGAAATCTGTTTGGAATGGAACGCGGAATGGAATGGAATGGAATGTGGAATGGAACGTGGAATGGAAAGTGGAATGGAGTGGAATAGAATGTGGAATGGAAAGTGGGATGGAATGGAATGGATGTGGAATGGAATGGAATGGAATGTAAAATGGAATGTTGAATGGAAAGTGGAATGGATAGTGAAATGGAATGTGAAAAGGAATGGAATGGAAGGTGGAATGGAGTGTGGAATGGGATGGAATGGAATGTGGAAAGGACAATAAGGCAATGTGGACTGGAACGTGGAATGGAATGTGGAATGGAATGTGGAATGGAACGGAATGGAATGCGCAATTGAATGTGTAATGGAATGCGGAATGTTGCGGAATTGAATGTGGAATGGAATGTGGAATGGAGTGTGGAATTGAACTTGGAATGAAATGCATTGGAATGTGGAAGGCAACGTTCATTGGCATGGAATGGAACGTGAAATGGAACGTAGAAGGGAACTTGGAATGGAATGTGGAAGAGAACGCTGCATGGAATGTGGAATGGAATGTGGAAAGGAACAGAATGGAAAGTGGAGTGGAATGAGGAATTGAGTGTGGAATGGAACGTGAAATGAAATGGAATGGAAAGTGGAATGGAAAATGGAATGGAACGTGGAATGGAATAGAATGGAATGTGGAATGGAACGTGGAATGGAATGGAATGTGGAAGGCAATGGAATGGAATGTGGAATGGAATGTGGAATGGAATGGAATGGAATCTGGAAGGGAATGTGGAATGGAATGTGGAATGTAATGTGGAATGTAATGGAAAGAAAAGTGGAATGAAATTTGGAATGGAATGGAATGGAATGTGGAATTGAACGCACTGGATGTGGAATGGAATGTCTAATAGAATTTTAAGGAAAGTGGAATGGAACGTGGAATGTAATGGAATGGACAGGAATGTGGAATGGAATGGAATGGAATGTGGAATGGAATGTGGAATGGAATGTAGAATTGAATGGAATGAAATGTGTAAACAAATGTTGATTGGAATGGAATGGAATATGGAATGGAATGCAATGGACTGCGGAATGGAATGTGGAATGGAATATGGAATGGAATGTTGAATATAATGGAAGGGAAATCTTAATAGAATGTGGAATAGCATGAGAATTGGAATGCTATGGAATGTGGAAAGGAATTTGGAATGAAATGCAATGGAATGAGAATGGATTGTGGAATGGAAAGTGGAATGGATTGTGGAATGCAGTGTGGAATGGAAAGTGGCATGGAATGTGGAATGGAATGCGGAATGCAATGTGGAATGGAACGGAATGGAATGTGGAATGGAATGTGGAATGGAAAGTGGAATGGAATGGAATGGAATGTGGAAAGGACAATAAGGCAATGTGGACTGGAACGTGGAATGGAATGTGGAATGGAATGTGGAATGGAACGGAATGGAATGTGCAATGGAATGTGTAATGGAATGCGGAATGTTACGGAATGGAATGTGGAAAGAATGTGGAATGGAGTGTGGAATTGAACTTGGAATGGAATGCATTGGAATGTGGAATGCAACGTGGAATGGCATGGAATGGAACGTGAAATGGAACGTAGGAGGGAACTTGGAATGGAATGTGGAAGAGAACGTTGCATGGAATGTGGAATGGAATGTGGAAAGGAACAGAATGGAAAGTGGAGTGGAATGAGGAATTGAGTGTGGAATGGAACGTGAAATGAAATGGAACGGAAAGTGGAATGGAAAATGGAATGGAACGTGGAATGGAATAGAATGGAATGTGGAATGGAACGTGGAATGGAATGGAATGGAATGTGGAAGGCAATGGAATGGAATGTGGAATGGAATGTGGAATGGAATGGAAGGGAATCTGGAAGGGAATGTGGAATGGAATGTGGAATGCAATGTGGAATGTAATGGAAAGAAAAGTGGAATGAAATTTGGAATTGAATGGAATGGAATGTGGAATTGAACGCACTGGATGTGGAATGGAATGTCTAATAGAAATTTATGGAAAGTGGAATGGAACGTGGAATGTAATGGAATGGAAAGGAATGTGGAATGGAATGGAATGGAATGTGGAATGGAATGTGGAATGGAATGTAGAATTGAATGGAATGAAATGTGGAAACGAATGTTGATTGGAATGGAATGGAATATGGAATGGAATGGAATGGACTGCGGAATGGAATGTGGAATGGAATATGGAATGGAATGTTGAATATAATGGAAGGGAAATCTTAATAGAATGTGGAATAGCATGAGAATTGGAATGCAATGGAATGTGGAATGGAATTTGGAATGAAAAGCAATGGAATGAGAATGGAAAGTGGAATGGATTGTGGAATGGAGTGTGGAATGGAAAGTGGCATGGAATGTGGAATGGAATGCGCAATGCAATGTGGAATGGAACGGAGTGGAATGTGGAATGGAAAGTGGAATGGAATGGAATAGAATGTGGAATGGAACGTGGAATGGAACGTTGAATGGAACGTGGAATGGAACATGGGATAGAACGTGGAATGGGATGTGAAATGCAATCTGGAACGAAAAGTTGAATGGAATGGAAAGGAATGGGGAATTGAACGTGGAATGGAATTGAATGGAACGAGGAATGGAACGTAGAAAGGAATGTGAAATGGAACGTAGAATGGAATGTGGAATGGAATCTGGAAGGGCATGTGGAATGGAATGGAATGTTTAATGCAACGTGCAATGTATCGTGGAATTGAATGTGGAATTGATCGTGGAATGGAAGGTGAAATGGAATGTGGAATGAAATATGGAATGGAACGTGAAATTTAATGGAATGGAATGTTGAATGGAACGTGGAATGCAATGGAATGAGGAATGGAATGAGGAATGGAATGTGAAATGGAATGTGGAATGTATTGTAACGCAATGTGGAAAGGCATCTGGAAAGGAAAGTGGAATGGAATGTAATGGATTGTGGAATGGAACGTGGAATGGAATGTGGAATGGAATGTGGAATTGAAAATGGAATGGAACGAGAAATGTAACGTGAAATGGAATGGGCAATGGAATGTGGAATGGAAGGTGGAATGGAACGGAATGAAAAGTGGAATGGATCTTGGAAGGTATGGAATGGAACAAGGATTGGAATGTGGAATGGAATGTGGAATGGAAAGTGGAATGCAACGTGGAATGGACCGGAATGGAATGTGGAAAGGAATGGAATAGAACTTGGAATGCAATGTAGAATGAAAGGTGGAATGGTAGGTAGAATTGAACGTGGAATGAAATGGAAAGGAATGTGGAATGGAATGGAATGGAATCTGGAATGGAAATTAATTGAATGTGGAATGGGACGTGGAATGGAACATGGAATTCAACGTGGAATGGATGAAGGAATGGAATGTGGAATGCAATGCAATGGAATGTGGAATGGAATGGAATAGAATGTGGAATGCATCATGGAATGGAATGTGGAATGCAATGGAATGGAATGCCGAATGGAATGGAATGGAATGTGGAAAGGAAAGGAATGCAATGTGGAATGGAACGTGGAATGGAACGTGGAATGCAATGGAATGCAACATGGAATGGAAAGTGGAATGGAATGGAATGGAACATCGAATGCAACGTAGAATGGAATGTGGAATGGAAAGTGGAATGGAACGTTGAATGGAATGGAATGGAACGTTGAATGGAATGGAATGGAACGTGGAATGGAATGTGGAATGGAATGGAATGGAATTTGGAATGGAATGGAATGCAAAGTGGAATAGAAAACAATGGAACGTGGAATGGGATGTGGAATGAAACATCGAATGTGACGTGTAATGGAAAGTGGAATGCAATGTGGAATGGAATGGAATGGAATGGACTCTGGAATGGAATGGAATGGAAATTGGAATGCAATGGAATGGAGTGGAATTTGGAATTGAATGGAATGGAATGGAATGGAATGCGGAATGCAATGGAAAGGAAAGTGAAATGGAATGGAATCGAATGGAATGTGGAATGGAATGGAATGGAATGGAATGGAATGGAATGTGGATTTGAATGGAAAAGAATGCGGAATGGAATGGATTGGAATGTGGAGTGCAACGGAATGGAACGTGGAATGGAATGTGGAATGGAATGTGGAATGGATTATTTAATGGAATGGAATGGAATGTGGAATGAAATGGAATGGAATGTGGAATGCAAAGGGATGGACTGGAATGTGCAATTGAATGGAATCGAATGGAATGGAGTGCAGAATGCAATGGAATGGAATGTGGAATGCAATGGAATGGAATGGAATGGAATGGAATGGAATGTGGAATAAAATTGGATGCAATGGATTGGAATGTGGGTTTGAATGGAAAGGAATGTGGAATGGAATGGATTGGAATGTGGAATGCAAAGGAATGGAAAGTGGAATGGAATGTCGAACAGAATGTGGAATGGATTGTTTAATGGAATGGAATGGAATGTGGAATAGAATGGAATGGAATGGAATGTGGAATGGAATGTGGAATACAATGCAATGGAAAGTTGTATGAAATGTGAAATGGAATGGAATGCAATGTGGATTGGAATGTGGAATGAAATGCAATGGAAAGAAAATGGAATATGGAATGGAATGAAATGGAATGTGGAATGGAATGTGGAACGGAATGAATTCGAATGTGGAATGGAATGTGGAATGTAATGCGGAATGGAACACAATTGAATGTGGAATGGAATGTGGAAAGGAATGTGGAATGAAACGTGGAATGGAACGTGGAATGGAAAGGAATGGAACTTGGAATAGAATGTGGAATGGAATGGAAGGGAATGTTGAATGAATTGTGTAGTGTAATGGAATGGAATGTGGAACGGAATAGAATGGAATGTGGAATGGAATGTAGAACGAAACCGAATGTAATGTGGAATGGACTTTAATGATATGTGGAATGGAAAGTGGAATGGAATATACAATGGATTGTGGAATGGCATGTGGAATGGAAAGGAATGGAAGGTGGAATAAAATGTGGAATGGAGTGTGGAATGGAACTTGAAATGGAATGCAATGGAATGTCGAATGGAAAGTGGAATGGAATGGAATGGAAAGTGGAATGGAACGTGGAATGCAATGGAATGGAATGTGGAAAGGAAAGTGGACTGGAATGTGGAATGAAACTTGAAATGGAATGGAATGGAAGGTGAAATGGAATGGAATGGAAGGTGAAATGGAATGGAAAGGAAAGTGGAATGGAACCTGGAAAGGAATGAGGAATTGAACGTGGCATGGAATGTGGAATGGAATGTGCAATGGAACGCAATGGAATGAAGAATGTAATGTGAAATTGAGAGTGGACTGGAACGTGGAAACTAATGGAATGGATTGTGGAATGGAACGTGCAATGGAAAGTGGAATGGAATGGAATGGAATGTGAAATTGAAGGTGGAATGGAATGGAATGAAAGGTGGAATGGAATGTGGAAGGGAAAGTGGAGTGGAATGGAAAAAATTGTGCAATGAAATGTGGATGGGAATGGAATGGAATGTGCAATGGAATGGACTGGAATGTGGAATGGAATGTGGAATGGAATGGAATGGACTGGATTGAAACGTGGAATGGCATGTGAATTGGAATGCAGTAGAATGTGGAATGGAAAGTGGAAAGCAATGCAATGATATGAAAATGGAATGTGGAATGGAATGTGGAATGGAATTTTTAATGGACTGCGGAATGGAATGTGGAATGGAATGTGTTATGGAATGGAATGAAATGGAATGTGGAATGGATTGTGAATTGGAATGCAATGGAATGTGGAATTTAATGTGGAATGAAATGCAGTGGAATGAGAATGGAATCTGGAATCTAATGTGGAACGGAATGTCGAACGGAATGTGTAATGGAAAGCGGAATGGAATGGAATGGAATGTGGCATCGAACATGGAATGAAATCTAATGGAACGTGGAAAGGAAAGTGGAATGGAATGTGGAATGGAATGGAAGGGAATGTGGAAAGGAATGGAATGGAATGTGGAATGGGATGTGGAATGGAATAGGACGGAATGTGGAATGGAATGTAGAATGGAATGGAATGTGGAATGGAATGTGGAATTCAAAGTGGAATGGAACGTGGAAAGGAAAGTGGAATGGAATGTGGAATGCAATGTGGAATGGAATGGAATGAAAAATGGAATGAAACGTGGATTGGAATGGAAAGCAATGTGGAACGGAATAGAATGGAATGTGGAATGGAATTTAATGGAAATTTGTATGGGACGTGTATTTGAATGGAATGGAATGGAACGGAATGGAATGTGGAATGTAATGGAAAAGAATGTGGAATGGAATATGGAATGGAATGGAATGTGGAATGGAATGTTTAATAGAATGTGGAATGGAATGTGGAATGGAATGCAATGAAATGTGGAATGAAAGATGGATGGCAATGGAATGGAAAGTGGAATGGAATGGAAGGGACTGCGGAATGGAACGTGGAATGGAATGAGTAATGGAATGTGGAATAGAATGGAATGGATTGGAAAGGAATGTGGAATGGCATGTGAGTTGGAATGCGGAACGAAATGCAATGGAATGTGGAACGAAATTCAATGGAATGAGAATGGAACATGCAATGGAAAGTGGAAAGGAATGTGGAATGGACTGCCCAATGGACTGCAGAATGCAATGTGGAATGGAATGGAAAGGATTGGAATGTGGAATGGAATGTGGAATGGAATGGAATGGAATGTGGAATGGAATGTGAATTGCAATGCAATGGAATGTGGAATGGAATGTGTAATGAAATTCAATGGAATGAGAAAGGATTGTTGAATGGAATGTGGAATGCAATATGGAAAGGAATAGAATGGATTGTGGAATGAAATCTGGAATACAATGGAATGGAATGTGGAATGGAATGTGGAATGGAATGGAATGGAAAATGGAATGGAATGTGGAATGGTATGTAATGGAATGTAGAATGGAATGTGGAATGAAATGTGGAATGGAACACAATGGAATGTGGAATGGAATGTGGAATGGAATATGGAATGGAAAGCAATGGAAAGTGTAAAGGAAGGTGAAATGGAATGTGGAATGGAACGTGGAATGGAACATGGAATGGAACGTGGAAAAGAATGGAATGGAACGTGGAATGGAATGGAATGCAATGTGGAATGGAATGCAAAGGAATGTGGAATGGAATGTGGAATAGAATGTTGAATGGAAAGCGGAATTTAATGGAATGGAATGTGGAATGGTATGGAATGGAATGTGGAAAGGAATGTGGAATGAAATGCAATGGAATGTGGAATGGAAAGGAATGGAATGTGGAATGGAAAGCAATGGTATGTGGAATGGAATGTGGAATGGAGTGCAGAATGGAAAGTGGAATGGAACAGAATGAAATGTGGAATGGAATGTTCAATCGAAAGTGGAATGGAATGGAATGGAATGTGGAATGGAATGTGAATGGAATGGAATGGAATGTGGCATGCAATGTGAAATGGAATGTCGAATAGAATGGAATGGAATGTGGAATGGAATTTCAAATGTAATGTGGAATGGAACGTGAAATGGAATGTGGAATGGAATGTGGAATTGATTGTGGAAAGAATCGTGGAATTGAACGTGGAATAGAATGGAATGGATTGTGGAATGGAATGTGGAGTGGAATGCAATGGAGTGGGGAATGCAATGTGTAATGGAACGGAACGTAGTGTGGAATGGAATGTAGAATGCAAAGAGGAATGGAAAGTGAAAATGAATGTCGAAAGGAATGGAATGAAATGTGGTATGGAATGTGGAATGGAGTGTGGAATGGAAAGTAGTGGAATTCGTAATGGAATGTGGAATGGACTTTAATGGAATGTGGAATGGACTTTAATGGAATGTGGAATGGAAAGTGGAATGGATTGTGGAATGGATTGTAGAATGAAAGGTGGAATGCATCGTAGGATTGAATGGAATAGAACTGGCAATAGAGTGTGGAATGGAATGGAAGGGAATGTGGAATGGAAAGTGGAGTGGAATGGAATGGGATGTGGAACGGAATGGAATGCAATGTGGAATGGAATATAGAATGGAAAGGAATGTAATGTGGAATGGAATGCGGAATGGAATGTGGAATAGATAGTGGAATGGAATGGAATGGAATGTGGAATGGAATGTGGATTGGAACAGAATGGAATGTGGAATGGAATGTGGAATTGAGGGCGGAATGGAACGTGGAATGGAATCGAATGGAATGTGTAATTGAACGTGGAATGGAATGCAATGGAATGTGGAATGGAAAGTGGAATGGAATGGAATGGAATGGAATGGAAAGGATTGGAATGTGGAATGGAATGGAATGGAATGTGGAATGGAATGTGAAATGGAATGTGGAATGGAAAGTGAAATGGAATGTGGAAAGGAATGGAATGGAGTGTGTAATGGAATGTGGAATGGAGTGTGGGATGGAATGGAATGGAATGCTGAATGGAATGTGGAATGGACTTTAATGGATTGTGGAATGGAAAGTTGAGTGGAATGTGGAATGGATTGTGGAATGCATCGTGGAATTGAATGGAATGGAATGTGGAATGGAACGTGAAATGGAATGGAATGGAATATGGAATGTAACATGGAATACAACGTGGAATGGCATGTGGAATTGAATGTGGCATGGAATGTGGAATAGAATGTGGAATGGAACGGAATGGAATGTGGAATTGAATGTGGAATTGATTGTGGAATGGAACGTCAAATTGAATGGAGTGCTATGTGGAATGGAACGCAAAATGGAATAAAATGGAATGGAATGGAATGTGGAATGGAATGGAATGGAATGTGGAATGGAATGTGTAATGGCATGGAATGGAATGTGGAAGGGATTGTGTAATGGAATGTGGAATGTAATGTGGAATGGAATGGAATGAAATATGAAATGAAAAGTGGATTGGAATGGAATGGAATGCGGAATGGAATGGACTGGAATGTGGAATTGAATGTGGCATGGAATGTGGAATAGAATGTGGAATGGAACGGAATGGAATGTGGAATTGAATGTGGAATTGAGTGTGGAATGGAACGTCAAATGGAATGGAGTGCTATGTGGAATGGAACGCAAAATGGAATAAGATGGAATGGAATGGAATGTGGAATGGAATGGAACGGAATGTGGAATGGAATGTGTAATAGCATGGAATGGAATGTGGAAGGGACTGTGTAATGGAATGCGGAATGTAATGTAGAATGGAATGGAATGAAATATGAAATGAAAAGTGGATTGGAATGGAATGGAATGCGGAATGGAATGGACTGGAATGTGGAATTGAATGTGGAATATAACTTAATGGATAGTGGAATGGAACGTGGTATGGAATGAAATGTAATAGAATGGAATGTGGAATGGAATGGAATGGAATGTGGAACGGAAAGGAATGGAACGTGGAATGGAATGAGGAATGGAATCTGTAACGGACTGGAATGGAATGTCGAATGGAATGGAATGTGGAATAGAATGCAATGGAATGGAAAGCGGAATGGAATGTGGAAAGTAATGTCGAATTGAATGGAATGGAAAGAGGAATCTAATGAAATGGTATGTGGAATGGAATGGAATGGAAAGTGGAATGGAAAGGAAGGTTGGATGGAATGGAATGGAATGTGGATTTGAATACAATGGAATGTGGAATGGAATGTGGAATGTAATGGAATCGAATGTGGAATGGAATGCAACGGAATGGTATGGAATGTGGAAAGGAATGGAAGGGATTATGTAATGCCATGTGGAATGGAAGGTAGAATGGAACGTGCAATGGAATGTGAAATGCAATGGAAAGGGATGTGGAATGGAGTGTGGAATGCAATTGGATGGAATGTGGATCGGAAACAAATGGAATGTGGAAAGGTATGGAATCCTATGGAATGTGGAATGGAATGGAATTTAATGAAATGGAATGTGGAATGAAATTGAATGGAATTTGGAATGGAACGGAATGGAATGTGGAATGGAATGTGGAATGGAATGTGGAATGGATTCTTTAATGGAATGGAATGAGGAATGGGATGTGGAATGGATTCTTTAATGGAATGGAATGAAATGTGGAATAGAATGGAATGGAATGGAATGTGGAATGGAATGTGGAAAGGAATGTGGAATGCAAAGGAATGGACTGGAAGGTTGAAATGAATGGAATGGAATGGAATGGAATGGAATTGAATGAGGAATGGAATGGAATGCAATGGAATGGAATGTGGATTTGAAAGGAAACAAATGTGGAATGGAATGAATTGGAATGTGGAATGTAATGGAATGGAATGTGGAATGGAATGTGGAATGGAATGTGGAATGGATTCTTTAATGAAATGGAATGAGGAATGGGATGGGGAATGGATTCTTTAATGGAATGGAATGAAATGTGGAATAGAATGGAATGGAATGGAATGTGGAATGGAATGTGGAAAGGAATGTGGAATGTAATGGAATTGAATGTGTAGTGGAAAGGAATGGAATGGAAAGGAAATTGAAAAAGAATGTGGAACGGAATGTGGAATGGAATGTGGAATAGAATGAAAAGGAACGTGGAATGGAATGGAATGGAACGTAGAATTGAATGGAAAGGAAAGTGGAATTTAACGCGGAATGGAACATGGAATGGAATGTGGAATGGAATGTGAAATGCAATGGAATGGAATGTGGTATGAAATGTGAAATGGAATGCAATGGCATGTGGAATGGAAAGTGGAATTTAATGCAATAGAATGAGAATGGAATATGGAATGGAATGAAATGGATGATGGAATGGAATGTGGAATGGAATGGATTGGAAAGTGGAATGGAATGTGGAATGGAATGCGGAATGGGATGGAATGGAATGTGGAATGGAATGTGAAATGGAATGTGGAATGAAACATGAAATGGAAGGTGGAATTGAATTTGTAATGCAATTTGGAATGGAATGCTATGGAATGTGGAATGGAATGGAATGGAAGGTGCAACGCAATTTGGAATACAATGAAATGGAAGGTGGAATGGATTGGAATGTGGAATGGAAAGTGCAGTGGAATGGAATGTGGAATGGAATGTGGAATGGAATTGAATGGAATGTGGAATGGAACGTGGAGTGGAAGGTGAAATGAAACGTGGAATGAAATGAAATAGATCGTGGAATGGAATGTGGAATTGAATGGAATGCAATGTGGAAAAAATGTAATCGAATGTGGAATGGAATGTGGAAAGGGATGGATTGTAATGTGGAATGGAATGTGGAATGGAATGGAATGGAATGTGGAAGGGAATGTGGAATGGAATGTGAAATGTAATGTAAAATATAAAGGAATGGAATGAGAAATGAAATGTGGAATTTAATGGAACGGAATGTGGGAGAGAATGTGGAATGGAATGGAATGGAATCTGGAATGGAATGCGGAGTGAAATGTGGAATGGAATGGAAAGGAAAGGAATGGAATTTGGAATGGAACGTGGAATGGAACGTAGAAAGGAAAGGAAAGGAACGTGCAACGGAATATGGAATGGAATGGAATGCAATGTGGAATGGAATGTGGAATGGAATGGAATGGAAAGTGGAACGGAATGCGGAATGGAATAGAAAGGAATGTGGAATAGAATGGAATGCAATTGAATGGAATGGGAATGGAATGGAATGGAATGGGAATGGAATAGAATGGAATGTGGAATGCAACGGAATGGAAACAAATGAGGAACTGAATGAAAGGAATATGGAATGGAATTGAATGGAAGGTGGAAAAGAATATGGAATGGAATGTGGAATGGAAAGTGGAATGGAATGGAATGTGGAATGGAATGGAATGGAATGTGGAATAGAAGGGAATATAACAGAATGGAATGGGAATGGAATGTAATGGTATGTGGAATGCAATGGAATGCAAAGAAATGAGGAATTGAATGGAAAGGAATGTGGAATGGAATGGAATGAAACGTATAATGGAATGTCAAATGGAATGGAATAGAATGTGGAATGAAACGGAATGGAATGTGGAATAGAATGTGGAATGGAATGTGGAATTGGATGTGGAATGTAATGGAATGGAATGTGCAATGGAATATAATCGAATGTGGAATAAAATAGAATGGAATGGAATGGAATGGAATGCCGAATGGAACAGAGTGGAATGAGGAATGCAGTGCAATGGAATGAAATGTGGAATGGAGTGGAATGGAATGTGGAATGGAATGCAATGGAATGTGGAATGGATTGTGGAATGAAATCTGGAATAGAATGGAATGGAATGTAGAATGGAATGGAAGAGAATGTGGAATAGAATGGAATGGAATGGAAGGTGGAATGGAATGTGGAAAGGAATGGAAGGTGGAATGCAATGTGGAATGGAATGAGGAATGGAATGGAAAGGAATGAGAAATGGAATGGAATGGAATGTGGAATGGAATGGAAAGTGAAGTGGACTGTGGACTGGAATGTGAAATGTGATGTGGAATGGAATGTGCACTGGAATGTGAAATCGAGTGAAATGTAATGTGAAAAGGAGTGGAATGGAACGAGCAATAGAACGTGGAATGGAAAGTGGAATGGAATTTGGAATTCAATGGGATAGAGTATGGAAAGGAATATTGAATGGAATGGAAAGGAATGTGTAATGGAATGCGGAATGGAACGTGGAATGTAACGTGGACATTAATGTGGAAGAGAATGGAATGGAATGTGGAATGGAATGTGCAATGGAATTTATTATGGAATGGAATGGAATATGGAATAGAATGTGGAGTAGAATGGAATGGTGTAAGGAATGGAATGCAATGGAATGTGGAATGGATTGTGGAATGGAATGTGGAATGGAATGCGGAATTGAAAGGAATGTTATGTGGAATGGAATGTGGAATGGAAATTGCACTGGAAAGTGGAATGGAATGGAAAGGAATGTGGAATGTAACGTGGAATGAAATGGAATGGAACGTGCAATGGAACGTGGTATGTATAGTTTAATGGAACGTGGAATGGAATGTGGAATGGAATGGAATGGAATGTGAAATGGAATGGAACGGAATGTGGAATGGAATGTGAAATAGAATGTGGAATGGAATGCGGAATGCAATGGAATGGAATGTGGAATTGAATGTTGAATGGAATGGAATGGAATGTGGAATGGAATGTGAAATGGAATTTGGAATGGAATGTGGAATGGAATGGAATGGATTGCGGAATGGAATGTGGAATGGAATTTGGGAGGGCACCTGGAATGGAATGTAATGTGGAATGGAAGGGAATGGAAAGTGGAAAGGAATGTGGAATCGAATGAAATGGAATGTGGAAAGTAATGGAATGGAATGTGGAGTGCAATGTGGAATGGAAGGTGGAATGGAATGGAATGGACTGTGGAATGAAATGGAATGGAATGATACAGAATGTGGAATGGAATGTGGAATTGAATGTGGAATTGAATGTGCAATGGAATGGAATGGATTGTGGAATGGAATGCAATGGAATGGTATGGAATGTGGAATGGAATGGAATGGAATGTGGAATGGAACGTGGAATGGAACATGGAATGGAACTCGGAATACAAGGTGGAAGGGAATAGAATGGAATGTGGTATAGAATGTGGGATGGAAAGGAATGCAAATTGGAAAGGAATGTGGAATGTAATGGTATGGAATGTGGAATGCAACGTGAAATGTAATGGAATGTGAAACGGAATGAGTAATGGAATGTGGAATGGAATCTGGAATGGATCATGGAATGGAATGGAACAGGCAATGGAATGTGGAATGGCATGTGGAATTGAATGTGGAATTTATCGTGGAATGGAAAGTTGAATGGAATGGAATGGAACATGCAATGGAATGTGGAATGGAATGGATGGAATGTGGAATGGAATGTGGAACGGAATGTGAAACGGAATGAAATCGAATTTAAAGTGGTATGGAAGGGATTGGAATGGAATGGAATGTGGAATGGAAGGGAATGCAATGTGGAATGGAATGTGCAATTGAATGCAATGTAATGTGGATTGCAATGTGCAAATGAATGGAATGGAATGGAATGGAATGGAATGTGGAATGGAATGGAATGGAAGGTGGAATGGAATGGAATATGGATTGGAATGAAATGGAATGTGAAATGGAATGGAATGTTGAATGGAATTGAATATGGAATAGAAAGGAATGGAATGTTTAATGGAATGATATGTGAAATGAAAGATGGAATGGAATGGAATGGACTGTGGAATGGAATAGAATGTGCAATGTAATGTGGAATGGAACGGAATGGAACGTGGAATGGATTGGAATGCGGAATGGAATTTAGAAAGGAAGGAAGTGCAACATTGAATGGAATGAGGAATGGAATGTGAAATGGAATGTGGAATGGAACGTGAAATAGAAAGGAATGGATTGTGGAATGGAACGTGGAATTGAATGGAAAGGAACGTGGAATGGAACGTGGAATGGAACGTGGAATGTGGAGCGGAACGTAATGTAAAGAAATTGAAAGGAAGGTAAAGTGGAATGGAATATGGAATGGAATAGAATGGAATGTGGATTGGAATGGAAAGGAATGTCGAATGGAATGGAATGGAATATGGAATGGAAAGTTGAATGTAATGGACTGGAATGTGGAATGGAATGGAATGGAATGTGGAATGGAAAGCAATGGATCGTGGAGTGGAACGTGGAATGGAATGTGGACTGGAATATGGAATGGAATGGAATGGAACGAGTAACGGATTGGAATGGAATGTGGAATAGAATGGAGTGGAATGGAATTTGCAATAGAATGGAATGGAACGAAAGTTGGAATGGAATGTGGAATGGAAGGTTTTGGAATGTGGAACGGAATGGAATGTGGAATGGAATGGAATGGAATGTGGAATGGAATGTGGAATGGAATGTGGAATGGAATGAGGAATGGAATTTAATGCAAATTGTGGTGGAACTTGGAATGGAAAGGAGAGGAACGTGGAAAGGAATGTGGAATGAAATGTGGAACGGAACGTGGAATGAAATGGAAAGGAACGTGTAATGAAACTTGAAATGGAATGTGGAATGGAACGTGGAATGGATCGTGGAATAGAATGGAATGGAATGTGGAATGCAATGTGGTATGGAAAGTGTAATGGAATGGAATGGAATGTGGAATGGATTGTGGAATGGAATGGAAAGGAACGTGGTATGGAACTTGGAATGAAACATGGAATGGAAAGTGGAAAGGAATGTGGAATGGAAAGTGGAAAGGAATGTGGAATAGAACGTGGAATGGAATGTGGAATGGAATGTACAATGCAACGTGGAAAGGAATGGAATTGATCGTGGATTGGAACATAGAATGGACTGGAATGGAACGTGGATTTGAATGTGGAATGGAATATGGAATAGAAAGTGGAATCGAAAATGGAATGGAATGTTCAATGGAAAGGAATGGAATGTGGAAAGGAATGGAATGGAATGTGGAATGGGATGTAATGTGGACTGGAATGGTATGGGTAGGAATGGAATGTGGAATGGAATTTGGAATGGAAAGTGGAATGGAATGGAACGTCGAATGGAAAGTGGAATGGAACGTGGAATGGCAGGTGGAATGGATGGTGGAATGGAACGTGGAATGGAATGGAATAGAAGGTGCAATGGAATGTGAAATGGAATTGAACAGAATGTGGAAAGGAATGTAATCGAATGTGTAATGGAATGTGGAATGGAATGGAATGGAATGTCGAATGGAATGTGGAATGGAATGGAATGGAATGGATTGGAACGTGGAATGGAATGGAATGGAATGTGGAAGGGATTGTGGAATGGAATGTGGAATGTAATGTGGAATGGAATGGAATGGAAAGTGGAAAGGGATGGGGAATGGAATGAAATGGAATGTGGAATGGAATGTGGAATGGAATGTTGAATGGAATGTGGAATGGAATGTGGAATGGAATGTGAAATGGAATGTGGAATGAAATCTGGAATGAAATGGAAGGAAATGTGGAACGTCATATGGATGGGAATGCAACGGAATGTGGAATGGAATGTGGAATTGAATGGAATGGAATGTGGAATGAAGTGGAATGGAATGTGGAATGAAATGGAATGGAATGTGGAATGGAATGGAATGGAATGTGCAATTGTATGTCGAATGGAATGGAATGGAATGAGGAATAGAATGTGCAATGCAATGAAATGGAATGTGGAATAGATTGGAATGGAATGAGGAATAGAATGTGGAATGCAATGGAATGGAATGGAGAATGGAAAGTAATGGAATGGAATTTGGAATTGAATGTGGAGTGGAATGGAATGGAATCTGAAATAGAATGCGGAATGCAATGCAATGGAATGCAGAATGTAATGGAAGGAATGGAATGCAATGTGGAATAGAATAGAATGGAATATGGAATGGAAGGTGGAATGGAAATTGGAATGTGGAATTTAACGTGGAATGAACAGGAATAGAAGGGAATGGAATGTGAAATGGAATTTGGAATTGAATGCAATGTGGAATGTATTGGAATGGAATGGAATGTGGAATGGAACGTGGAATGGAATGTGCAATGGAATGTTGAATGGAATGTGGATTGAAGTGTGGCATGGAATGGAATGGAATGTGGAATGGAAGTTGGAATGGAACGTGCAATGGAATGGAATGCAAGGTCGAATGTAATGTGGAATGGAACGTGGAAAGGAAGGTGGAATGAAACGTGGAATGGAATGGAATAGAAGGTGGAATGGAATGTGGAATGGAATGTGGAATAGAATGGAATGGAATGGAATGTGGAATGGAAAGTGGAATGGAATCCAATGGAATGTGGAATGGAAAAGAATGGTATGTGGAATGCAATCTCATGTAGAATTCAATGGAATGTGGAATAGAATGCAACGTGGAATGGAATGGAATGGAATATGGATTGGAATGGAAGGGAATGTGGAATGGAATAGAATGGAATGGAATGTGGAATGGAATGTGGAATGGAATGGAATGGAAAGTGGAATGGAAACTGGAATGGAATGGAAAGGATAGCGGAATGGAATCCGTAATGGAATGTGGAATGCAACCTGGAATGGAACGTTGAATGGAACGGAATGAAATGTGGAACGGAATGTGGAAGGGAATGGAATGGGATGTGGAATGAAATGTTGAATAGAATGTGTAATGGAATGGAATGGAATGTGGAAAGGAATGGAATGGTATGAGGATTTGGATGCGGACAGGAAAGGAATGCAATGTGGAATGGATTGTAGAATGGAATGGAATGTGGAATGGAATATTGAATGGAATGTGTAATGGAATATGGAATGGAATAGATTGGAACGGAATGCAATGTGGAATGGAAAGTGGAATGGAATGAGGAATGGAAAGTGTAGTGGAATATGGAATGTAATGGAATTGAACGTGTAATGGAATGCAATGGAATATGGAATAGGATGGAATGCAATGAAAGGTGGATTGGAAAGTGGAATGCAATGTGGAATGGAATGGAATGGAACGTGCAATGGAATGGATCGTGAAATGAAATGGAATGGAATGTGGATTGGTATGGAATGAAATGTGGAATGGAACATGGAATGGAACGTGGAATGGAATGTCGAATGGAACACGGAATGGAACGGTTTGGAAAGTGGAAGAGAAAGTGGAATGGAACGTGGAAAGTAGCATGGAATGTAATGGAATGGAACAGTGGAATGTAATGGAATGGGACGTGGAATGGAATCTCGAATGGAATGTTGAATGGAACCTGGAATGGAATGTGGAATGGAATGGAAGGGAATGTGGAATGGAATGTGAAAAGGAATTGAATGGAATGTGCAATGGGATGTGGAATGTAATGGAATGCATTGTGGAATGGAATGTCGAATGGAAGGTGGAAAGGAACAGAATGGAATGTGGAATGGAATGTGGAATGGAATATGGAATGGAAAGTGGAATGGATTGGAAAGTAATGTCACATGGAACGTTTAATGAAATGCAATGGAACGTGGAAAGGAACTTGTCATGGAAAGTGGAATGGAACATGGAATGGAACGTGGAATGGAGCGTGGAATGGAATGTGGAATGGAATGTTGAATGGAACGGGCAATGGAATGGAATGGAAGGTGGAATGAAACGTGGAATGGAATGGAATGGAACGTGGAACGGAATGTGGAATGGAATGAGGAATGGAACGTGGAATGGAAAAGAAAGGAACTTGGAATGGAAAGTGGAATGGAATGTGGAATGGAACATGGAATTTAATGTGGAATGTAATGTGGAATGGAAAGGAATGGAACGTGGAATAGAATGTGGATTGGAATGGAATGGAAACCAGAATGGATTGGAAAGGAATTGTATGCAATGTGGAATGCAATGGAATGGAATGTTGAATGGGACGTTCAATGGAATGTGGAATGGAAAGTGGAATGAGATGGAGTGGAATGTAGAATGGAAGGGAATGGAATGTAGAATGGAAGGGAATGGAATTTCGAATGGAATGTGGAATGATATGGAATCGAATAGAATGCAATGTGGAATTGAATGGAATGGAAAGTGGAGTGGAATGGAATGGAATGTGGAATGGAATGGAATGGAATGGAAAGGAAGGTGGAATGAAACGTGGAATGGAATGTGGAATGTAACGTGGAATGGAATGAAATGGATCATGGAATGGAGTGGAATGGAACGTGGAATGGAATGGAATGGAACTTTGAATTGAACGTGGAAAGGAACATGGAATGGAACGTGGAATGGCAAGTATAATGGAATGGAATGCAATGAGGAATGGAATGGAATAGAATGTAGAAAGGAATGGAATGTAATATGGAATGGAACTTGGAATGGAATGGAATGGAACGTGGAATGGAAAGCCGAAAGGAAAGTGGAATGCAATGTGGAATGGAATGGAATACAACGTGGGATGGAATGCGGAATGGAATGTGGTATGTAATGGAATGGAAAGTGAAATGGAATGGAATGCAATATGGAATAGAATGGAATGGAATGGAAGGTGGAATGGAAAGTGGAATGGAATGTGGAATGGAATGGAATGGAATGTGCAATTGAATGGACCGTGGAATGGAAAGGAATGGCATGTGGATTGCAATGGAATGGAATGTGAAATCCAATGAAATGTAATCGAAAGTTATGTGAAATGGAATGTGGAATGGAATGTGAAATGGAATAAAATGGAATGTGGTATGGAATTGAATGGAAAGTGGAATGGAATGGAACACGGATTGGAATGGAATGGAATGTGGAATGGAACGTGAAATGTAATGAGGAATCGAATTGAATGGAATGTGGAGTGCAATGGAATGGATTGTGGAATGAAATGTGGAATGGAATGGATTAGAATGTGGAATGGAATGGAATGCAAATGAAAGGGAACGTTTAAGGGACTGTGGAATGTAATGTAATGGAATTCGCAATGCAATGTGGAATGGAATGTGCAGTGGAATGGAATGGAATGGAATGTGGAATGGATTGGAATGGAATGCAGAATGGAATGTAGCATGGAACAGAATGGAACGTGGAAAGGAATGTGGAATGCATCGTGGAATGGAACGTGGAATGAAACGTAGAATGTTATGTGGAAAGGAATGTGGAATGGAATATGGAATGGAACGTGAATTGGAATTGAATGGAACGTTGAATGGAAAATGGAATGGAATGGAATGGAACGTGGAATGGAAAGTGGAATGGAAAGTGGAATGGAACGTGGAATGGAACGTAGAAGTGAATGGAATGGAATGTGGAATGGAATGTGCAATGGAAAGGAATGGTATGTTTAATGGAATGTTGAATGCAATGTGGAATGGAATCAAATGGTATGTGGAATGGAATGTGGAATGGAATGGAATGGAATGTCTTATGGATTGTTGAATGGAATGCGGAATGGAATGTGGAATGGAATTTGGAATGGAAGGTGGAATGGAAGAGAAAGCAATGTGGAATGGAAAGTGGAATGCAATGGAATGGAATGTGGAATGGAATGGAGTGGAACATGAAATGTGATGTGGAATGGAATGGAATGCAACGTGGTTTGGAATCGATTGGAATGTGGAATGGAATGGAATGAAATGTGGAATGGAATGGAATGAAATGTTGAAAGGAATGGAATGGAATGTGGAATGGAATGGAATGGAAAGCGGAATGGAGTGGAATGAAATGTAGAATGCAATGGAATGGAATGGAAAGTGGAATTGAAAGGAATGCAAAGTGGAATGGAATGGAATCAAATGTAGAACGGAAAGGAATGGAATGTGGATTGGAATGGAATGGTATGGAACGTGAAATGGAATGGAATGGAATCGAGTGGAATGTGGAATGGAATGGAATCGAATGTAGAACGGAAAGGAATGGAATGTGGATTGGAATGTAATGGTAAGCAACGTGAAATGGAATGGAATGGAATCGAGTGGAATGTGGAATGGAATGGAAAGGAATGGAATGTGGAATGGAATGGAATGCAATGTGGAATAGAATGGAATGGAACGTGGAATAGAATGTGGAATGGAAAGTGGAATGGAATGTGGAATAGAATGGAATGGAATGTGGAATTGAATGGAATGGAATGGAATGGAATGCGGAATGGAATGGAATGGAATGCGGAATGAAATGAAACGGAATGGAACGTGTAATTGAAGGGAATGGAACAGGGAATGGAATATGGAATGGAATGTGGAATGGAATGTGGAATGGAATGGAATGGAATGTGTAATAAAATGGAATAGAATGGATTGTACAATGGAATGTGGAATGGAATGTGTAATGGAATGGAATAGAATTTAAGTTGGAATGGAATGGAATGGAATGTGGATTGGAACGAAATGGAATGTGGAATGCAACGGAATGGAATGGAAATTGAAATGGAATTTGGAATGGTGTTTAATGGAATGAAATGGAATGTGGAATGGAATGGAATGGAACGTGGAATGCAATGTGGAATGGAATGGATTGGAATTCAAAGTGGAATGGAATGGATCGGAATGTGGAATGGAATGGAATATTTAATGGAATGGATTGGAATGTGGAATGGAATGGAATGGAACGTGGAATAGAATGTGGAATGTAATGTGGAATGGAAGGTGGAATGGAATGGAATGGAATGCGGAATAGAATGGAATGGAATGGAATGCGGAATGGAGTGGAATGAAATGTGGAATTGAATGTAATGGAATGTGGAATGGAATGGAATCAAATGTAGAACGCAAAGGAATGGAATGTGGATTGGAATGGAATGGTAAGGAATGTGGAATGGAATGGAATGGAATGGAATGGAATGTGGAATGGAATGGAATGGAACGTGGAATAGAATGTGGAATGGAAAGTGGAATGGAATGTGGAATGGAATGGAATGTAATGTGGTATTGAATTGAATGGAATGGAATGGAATGCGGAATGGAATGTTATGGAATGGAATGGAAAGTTGAGTTGAAGGGAAAGGAACGGGGAATGGAATATGGAATGGAATGTGGAATGTAATGGAATGGAATATGGACTGGAATGTAATGGAATGTGTAACAAAATGGAATGGAATATAATGTACAATGGAATGTGGAATGGAATGTGTAATGGAATGGAATGGAATATACAATAGAACAGAATGGAATGCAATGGAATCGGAATGGAATGCGGAACGCAATGGAATGGAAGGATATGACGAATGGAATGGAATGGAATATGGAATGCAATGCCATGAAATGAAATGAGGAATTGAAAGGAATGAATGTGGTATGTAGTGGAATGGAATGTTGGATGGAATGGAATAGAACGTGGAATGGAATGTCGAATGGAATGCAACGGAATGTGGAAAAAAATGGAATGGAAAGTGGAATGGAATGTGGAACGGAATGTGGAATGGAAAGTGCAATGGAATGGAATGGAATTAGGAATGGAATGCAATGCAAGGTGGAATAGAAAGGAATGGAAAGGAATGGAATGGAATAGAAGGTGGAAAGCAATGGAATAGAATGAAATATGGAATTGAATGGAATGGAATATGGAACGGAATGGAATGGAATGTGGAATGGAATGGAATGGAACATGGAGTGGAATGTGGAATGGTATCTGGAATGGAATGTGGAATGCAATGGAATGGAATTTTGAATGTAATGGAATGGAATATGGAATGGAATGGAATGGAATGTCGAATGCAGTGTGGAACGGAATGGAATTGGATGTAGAATGGAACGGAATGTGGAATGGAATGTTGAATAGAAAGTGGAATGGAACGTGGAATGGAAAGGGATGTAATGGAACTTGGAATGGAAAGTGTAATGCAATGTGGAATGGAATGTGGAATGGAAAGGGCAATGGAATGTGTAATGCAATGTGGAATTTAATTGTGGAATGGAATGTGGAATGCAATGGAATGCAATGTGGAATGGAATGTGGAGTGCAATGGAATGGCATGTGGAATAGAATGTGGAATGGAATGTAGAATAGTATGTGGAATGGAATGGAATTTAATGTGGAATGGAACGTGGAATGGAATGGAATGTTGAATATTATGTTGAATGCAATGGAATTTAATGTAGAATGGTACGTGGAATGGAATGGAATGGAAAGTGGAATGGAACGTGGAATGGAACGCATAATGGAACGTTGAATGGAATGTGGAATGGAAGGTGGAATGAAATGTGCAGTGGTATGTGGAATGGAACATGGAATGGAATGGAATGGAAGGTGGAATGGAACGTCGAATTGATTGGAATGGAAAGTGGAATAGAACGTGGAGTGGAATGTGGATAGGAAGGTGGAATGGAATGGAATAGAACGTGGAACGGAACGTGGAATGGAATGTCGATTGGAAAGCAATAGAAAATGGAATGAAATGGAATGGAACGTGGAATAGAATGTGGAATGGAATGTGGAATGGAAAGTGGAATGGAACGTGCAATGGAATTAAATGGAATGTGGAATGTAATATGGAATGGAATGAAATGGAGTGTGTAAAAAGAGGTAGAATAGAATGGAATGACATGTGCAAAGGGATGGAATAAAATCTGGAGCGAAATGGAAAGGATCGTAGAAAGGAATATGGAATAGAAAGTGGAATGGATAGTGCAATGGATTGGAATGGAACGAGGAATGGAATGGAACGGGATGTGGAATAGAATGTAATGGAATTGAATGGAATGGGAATGGAATGGAATGTGGAATGCAATGCAACGGAAAGAAATTAGGAATTGAATGGAAAGGAATGTGGAATGGAATGGAATGGAAAGTAGAATGGAATATCGAATGGAAAGGAATACCACGTTAAATGAAATGGAATGGAATGTGGAATAGAATGTGGAATGGAATATGCAATGGAATATGGAATGGAATGGATTGGAATGTGGAATGGAATGGAATGGAATGTGGAATAGAATGGAAAGGAATGGCATGGAATTCGGAATGGAATGGAGTGGAATGTGAAATGCAATGCAATGGAAAGAAATGTAGAATTGAGTGGAATATAATGTAGAATGGAATGGAATGGAATGGAATGGAATATGGAATGGAATGGAATGGAACGTGGAATGGAATGTGGAATGGAATGTGGAATGGAATGGAATGGAATGTGGAATGGAATGGAATGGAATGTGGAATGGAATGTGGAAAGAGTGGAAAGTGGAATGCAATGTGGAATGAAATGCGGAATGGAATGGAATGGAAGGTGGAATGGAATGGAATGCAATGTGGATTGGAATGAAATGGAATGTGGAATGGAATGGAAAGTGAAGTGGAATGTGGGATGAAGTGAAAGGAAACGTGGAAAGGAATGGAATGTAACGTGGAATGGAATAGAATGGAACGTGGAATGGAACGTGGAATAGAACGTGGAATGGAATGGGGAATGGAATGTAGAATTGAATGGGATGGAATATGGAATGGAATGTGGAATGCAAAGGAAAGGAATGTGCAATGGAATGTGGAATGGAACGGAATGTAATTTGGAATTGAATGTGGAAATTAATGTGGAATGGAATCTGTAACGGAACGTGGAATTGAATGTGGAATGGAATGGTTTGGACTGTGGAATGGAATGTGGAATGGAACGTGGAAAGGAACGTGAAATGAATGCGGAATGGAATAGAATAGAATGTGGAATGGAATGTGCAATCGAATTTGTTGTGGAATAGAATGTAATGTAGAATGGAATGTGGAGTGGAATGGAATGGAATAAGGAATGGAAGGCAAAGGAATGTGGAATGGAATGCGGAATGGAATGGAATTGAATGTGGAAAGGAATGTGGAATGGAATGTGGAATGGAATAGAATGGAATGTGGAATGGAAAGTTTAATGGAATGTTGAATGGAATATGGAATGGAAAGGAATGTTATGTGGAATGGAATGTGGAATGGAAAGTGCAATGGAAAGTGGAATGGAATGGAAGGGAATGTGAAAAGGAATGTGTAATGGAATGCAATGCAAAATGGAAGGGAACGTGGAAAGTCCCTTTTATTGGAACGTGGAATGGAATGTGGAATATAATAGAATGGAATGTGGAATGGAATGGAATGCAATGTGGAATGGAAAGGAATGAAACTTGAAATGGTACGTGGAATGGATCATGGAATGCAACGTGGAATGGAATGTGGAATGGAATGTGGAATGCAATGGAATGGAATGTGGAGTGAAATGGAATGGGATTTTGAATGGAATTGAATGGAGTGGAATGTGGAATGGAATGGAATTGAATGGAATGAGGAATGCAATGGAATGGAAGGTGGAATGGAAGGGAATTGAATGGAATGGAATGTGGATTGGAATGGAATGGAATGTGGAATTGGATGGAATGGAATGAGGAAAGGAATCGATTGGAATGTGGAATGAAACAGAAGGGACCGTGGAATGGAATGTGGAATGGAATGTAGAGTGTATTGTGCAATGGAACGGAATGGAATGTGGAATAGAATGGAATGGAATGGAAAGTGGAATGGAATGTGGAAAGGAATGTGGAATAGAATGTAATGGAATATGGAATGGAATGGAATGGAATGTGAAATGGGAAGTAATGGAAAGTGAAATAGAATGTTGAACGGAATGTGAAATGAAACGTGGAATGGAATGTGGAACGGAATGAAATTTAATGTGGAATGAAATGGAATGGAAAGGAAAGTGCAATGGAATGCAATGGAAAGAGTAATGGAATGTGGAATGGAATAAAATGGAATGGACTGTGGAATGGAATGTGGAATGGAACATGAAATGGAATGGAATGAAACTTGGAATAGAATGTGGAATGGAACCTGGAAAGGAATGTGGAATTGAACGTGGAAAGGAATGGAATGAATTGTGGAATGGAACGTGGAATGCAATGGAATGGAATGGAATGGAATGTGAAATGCAACGTGAAATGGAATGCAGTGGAGCATGGAATGGAACATGGAATGGAACGTGGAGTGGAATGGAATGGAACATCAAATGTAGTGTGTAGTGGAATGTGGAAAGGAATGGAACGTGGAAAGGAATGGAAAGGAATGTGGAATGGAATGCAATGGAATGTGGAATGGAATGCAATGTAATGTGGAATGGAATGGAATGGTATGTTAAATGGAATGTGGAATGGAATGTGGAATCGAACGGAAAGCAAAGTGGAACGGAATGGAATGGAACGTTGAATGGAACGTGGAATGGAATGGAATGGAACGTGGAATGGAATGTGGAATGGAATGGAATGGAACGTGGAATGGAATGTGGAATGGAAGGGAATGGAATGTGGAAAAGAATGTAGAACGGAATGGAATGGAATGTGGAATGGAATGTGGAATGGAACGGAATGTAATGTGGAATGGAATGTTGAAAATAACTGGAATGGAATGGAATGTAACGAGGAATGGAACTTGGAATTCAATGGAATGGAATGTGGAATAGAAAGGAAGGGAATGTGGAATGGAATGTGGAATGGTATGGAATGGAATGTGGAATGGAATGTGGAATGGAATGGAATGGATTGTGGAATGGAACGTGCAAAGTAACCTGGAATGGAATGGAATGAAAGGTGAAATGGAATGTGCAACAGAATGTGGAATATAATGTGGAATGGAATGGAAAGGAACGTGGAATGGAATGGGGTAGAATGTGGAAAGGAATGTGGAATGGAATGCAATGGAATGAGGAATGCAACGGAATGGAATGTAGAATGGGATGTGGAAAGGGATGTGGAATGGAACGGAATGGAATGTGGAAAAGTGTGTGGAAAGGAATGGATAGGAATGTAGAATGGAATGGAATGGAATGTGGAAAGGAATGTTGAAAAGAAAGTGGAATGGAATGGAATGAAATGTGAAATGAAATGTGGAATGGAATCAAATAGGATGTGGAATGGAATGTGGAATGGAATGTGGAAAGGATTGCGGAATCGAATGGAATGGCTTGTGGAATGGAAAGGAATGGAATGTGGAATGAAATGGAATGGAACATGGAAAAGAATGTGGAATGGAATGTGGAATGGAACGCAGAATGGAATGGAATGGAATGTGGAATGGATTGTGAAATGGAATCGAATGGAATGTCAAATGGAATGTGGAATATAATGTCAAATGGAATTTGGAATGGAATGTGAAATGGAATGTGGAATGGAATGTGGAATGGAACGTGGAATGGAAAGTGGAATTGAATGTTGAATGGGATGGAATGGAATCTGGACTGGAATGTGGAATGCAATGTGGAATGCATTGTGGAATGGAATGCCGACTGGAGTGTGGAATGGAATGCGGAATGGAATGCAATGGAAAGTCGAAAGGAATGTGGAATGGAATGTCGAGTGGAGTGTGGAATGGAATGTGGAATGGAACACAATGGATAGTCGAATGGAATGTGGAATGGAATGTGGGCGGGAACTTGAAATGCAATGGAATATACTTTGGAATGATACGTGGAATGGAATGGAGTGGATGATGGAATGGAACATGGAATGGAACGTGGAATGGAATGGGACATGGAATGTAATCAGCAATGGAATGTGGTAAGGAATGGAACATGGAAAGGAATGGAATGGAATGTGGAATGGAATGCAATGGAATGAGGAATGGAATGGAATAGTATGTGAAATAGAATGTGGAATGGAATGTGGAATGGAATGGAATGGAAAGTGGAATGGAATGGAAGGGAATGAGGAATGGAATGTGGAATGGAATGTGGAATGGAAGAGAATATAATGTGGAATGGAATGTGGAATGGAATGTGGAAAGGTAAGTGGAATGGAATGGAATGGAACTTGGAAGGGAATGTGGAATTCAATGGAATGGAATGTGGAATGGAATGAAAAGGAATGTGGAACGGAATGTGGAATGGAATGGAATGGAAGGTGGAATGGATCAAATGGAACGTGGAAAGGAAACTGGAATGGAATGGAATGGAAGATCAAATGGAATGTTGTATAGAATGTTTAATGTAATGTGGAATGGAATCGAAAGGAACGTGGAATGGAATGGAGGAGAATGTGGAAAGGAATGTGGAATGGAATGTAGAAAGGAATGTTGAATGGAACGTGGAATGGAACGGAATGGAATGTGGAATGGAGTGAGGAATGGAAAGGAATGGGATGTGGAATGGTATGTTGAAAGGAAAGTGGAATGGAATTTAATGGAATGTGAAATGGAATGTGGAATGGAATGTGGAATGGAATCTGGAATGGAATGTGGAAAGGAATGTGTAATGGAATGGAAAGGCATGTGGAATGGAGTGGAATGGAATGTGGAATGAAATGGAATGGAACTTGGAATAGAATGTGGAATGGAATGTGGAATGGAAAGTGGAATGGAATGGAAAGGAATGTAGAATGGAATGGAATGGAATGGAATGGAATTGGAATGGAATGGAATGCAAAGTGGTATGCTATGGGATGGAAAGAAATAAGCAATTGAATAGAATGGAATGTGGAGTGGAAAGCAAAAGAATGTGAAATGGAATGGAATAGAACGTAGAATGGAATGTGGAACGAAATGGAATACAAAGCAGAATAGAATGTGGAAAGGAATTTGGAATGGAATGGAATGGAAAGTGGAACGAAATGGAATGGATAGCGGAATGTAATGTGGAATGGAATGAGGAATGGAGTGTTTTGGAATGTGGAATAGAATGGAATGGAGCGTAATTTAAGGTGGAATGGTATGGAATAGAATGTGGAATGCAATGGAAATGAATGATATGTGGAATTCGATGGAATGGAATGTGGAATGCAATGGAATGGAATGTGGAATGGAATGGAATGGAACGTAGAATTGAATGTGGAAATGAATGTGGAATGGAATCTGGAATGGAATGGAATGGAATGTGGAATGGAAAGGAATGGAAAGTGTAATAGAATGCAGTGGAAAGGAATGTGGAATGGAATGTGGAATGTAACGTGGAATGGAATGGAATGGAATTTGGAATGGAATGGAATGGAATGTGGAATGGAATGGAAGGTTGGGTGGAAAGGAAAGGAATGTGGATTGGAATGGTGTTGAATGTGGAATGGAAGGTGGAATGGAATGCAATGGCATTTGGAATGGAAAGTGGAATGGAATGGAATGGAATACGGAATGGAATGTGGAATGGAATGGAATGGAATGTGGAATGGAATGCAATGGATCTGTATGGAATGTGGAAAGGAATGGAATTGAATATGTAATGGAATGTGGAATGGAACGTATAATGGAATGTGGAATGGAACATAGAATGGAATGTGGAAAGGGATGGAATGGGATGTGGAATGCAATGCGGAACAGAAAGTAATGGAATGTGAACAGGAATGGAATGCTATGGAATGTGGAATGGAATGCAATAGAATGAAATGGAATGTGGAATGGAATGCAATGGAAATTGGAATGGAACAGAATGAAATGTGGAATGTAATGAAATTCAATTTGGAATAGAATGGAATGGAATGTGGAATTGAATGGAATGAAAGGTGGAATGCAATGGAATGGAATGGAACGTGGAATGGAATGGAAGAGAATGTGGAGTAGAAAGGAATGTAATGTGCAATCGAAAGGAATGGAATGTGGATTGGAATGTGGAATGCAATGGAATGGAATGTGGAATGGAATGTGGAATGCAACGGAATGGATTGTGGAATGGAATGTGTAATGGAATGCAGAATGCAATGGAATGTGGAATGGAACGTGGAATGGAATTGGGAATGGAAGGGAATGTAATGTGGAACGGAATGTGGAATGGAAAGTGGAATGGAATGGAATGGAATGTGGAATGGAAAGTCTAATGGAATGGAATGGAATGTGGAATGGAATGTGTAATGAAATCAAATGGAACGTGGAATGGAACACGGAATGGAAAGTGGAACAGAACTTGGAATGGAAAGGAATGGAATGGAATGGAATAAACAATGGACGGGAATGGAAAGTGGAATGGAATTTGTAATGGAAAGGAATGCAATGGAATGTTGAATGGAATGGAATGGAATGTGGAATGGAAATAATGGAATGCAGAATGGAGTGGAATGGTATGGAATGTGGAATGGAATGGAATGGTATGGAATGTGCAATGGAATGGAATGGAATGGAATGGAATGGAATGGAATGTGGAATGGAATGGAATGGAATGTGGAATGGAATGGAATGGAATACGAAATGAAATGTGTAATGGAATGTGAAATGCAATGTGGAATAGAAAGTGTAATGGAATGGAACGGAACGTGCATTGAAAAGTGGAAAGGAATGCGGAATGGATTGTGGAATGTAATGTGGAGTGGAATGAATGCAATGTGGAATGGAATCGAATGGAGAGGAATAGAAAGTGAAATGGAATGTGGAATGCATTGTGAAATGGAATGTGGAATGAAATGTGAAACGTAATGAAAAGGAACGTGGAATGGAAAGGAATGGAACATGGAATGCAACGGAATAGAATGTGGAATGGAACATGGAAAGGAACTTGGAATGGAACGTGGAATGGAATGTGGAGGGAATGTGGAATGGAATTTAATGGAAAGTGGAATGGAATGTGGAATGGAATGGAATGGACTGTGGAACGGGTTGAGGAATGGAATGCAATGGAATGTGGAATGCAACGTGGAATGGGACGTGGAATGGAATGGGAAAATGAATGTGAAATGGAACGTGGAATGGAATGGAATATACGGTGGAATGGAACGTGGAATTGAATGCAGAATGGAATGGAATCTGCAATAGAAGGTGGAATGGAATGGAATGTGCAATGGAACGTGGAATGGAATGTGCAATGGAACGTGGAATGGAATAGAATGGAACGTGGAATGGAACTTGGAATGGAACGTGGAATGGAATGGAACGGAATGTGGAAAACAACGGAATGGAATGGAATGTGGATTGGAATGTGGAATGGAATGTGGAATGGAACAGAATGTAATGTGGAATATAACGGAATAGAATATGGAATGGAATGGAATGGAATGTGGAATGGAATGGAACGTGGAATGGAATCTAATGGAATGTGGATTGGAACTTGGAATGGAACATGGAATGGAACAAGGAAAAGAATGTGGAATGTCGCGTGGAATGTAATGTGCAATGTAAAGTAGAATGGAATGGAATGGAATGGAATATGGAGTGGAATGAAATGTAATGTAACGTGGAAAGGAATGTGGAATGGAATGGAATGTGGAATAGAATGTGGAATGGAATGGAATGTAACGTGGATTGAAATGTGGAATGGAACGTGGAATGGAATGGAATGTGGAATGGGTATTGGAATAGAATGGAATGGAACTTGGAATGGAACGTAGAATGGAACGTGAAATGGAATGTGGGATGGAACTTGGAATGGCATGGGCAATGGAAGGTGGAATGGAATGTGGAATGTAATGGAATGGAAAGTGGAATGGAATGTCTCATGGAAAGTGGAATGGAATTTGGAATGGTATGGAAAGGAACGTGGAATGGAATGTGGAATGGAATGTGGAAGGGAAAGCGGAATAGAACGTGGAATAGAATGGAATGAAATGTGTAACAGAATGCAGAGGAATGTGGAATGGAATGTGGAATGGAATGTGGAAAGGAAAGTGGATTGTAATGGAATGGAATTTGGAATGGAATGGAATGGATTGTGGAATGGAAGGTGGAATGGAATGTGGAATGTGACGTGGAATGGAAAGGAATGTAATGTGGAATGGAAGGGAGTGGAATGTGGAATGGAATGGAATGGAATGTGTAATGGAATGTGGAATGGAATGGAATGGAATGTGGAACAGTATCTGGATTGGTATAAAATGGAATCCGGAATGGAATGGAATTTAATGGAATGCAATGCAAAATGGAACATAGAATGGAACGTGGAATGGAAAGTGGAATGGAACAGAAAAGAATGAGAATCGAAGGTAACAGAATGTGGAATGGAATGTGGAATGGAATGGAATGGAATGTGGAATGCAATGGAAAATAATGTGGAATGGAAGGTAACAGAATGCGGAATGGAACTTGGAATGGAATGGAAAAAATGTGGAATGGAAAAAAAATGGAAGGTAATGGAATGAGGAATGGAATGGAATGGTATGGGGAATGGAAAGGAATGATATGTGGAGTGGAACGGAACGGTAAGGAATGTGGAATGGAATGCAATGGAAAGGTTTGGAATGTGGAATGGAATGGAATGGAATGGAATGGAATGGAATGTGGAATGGAATGGAATCGAATGTGGAATGGAAGTGGAATGAAATGTTATGGAACGTGGAATGGAATGTGGAATGGAACGCGCAATTTTAGATTGAATGGAATGGAATGGAATGTGGAATGGAATGTGGAATTGAATGTGGAATGGAATGTGGAATGCAATGGAATGGTATGTGGAATGGAAAGTTGAATGGAATGGAATGGAATGGAATGGAATGTGGAATAGAACGTGGAATTGAACGTGGAATGGAAAGCGGAATGGAACATGCAAGGTAATGTAACGGAATGTGGAATGGAATGTGGAAAGGTATGGAATCAACTTTGGAATGGAATGTGGAATGGAATGTGGAGTGGAATGGAATGTGGAATGGAATGTGGAATGACATGGAATGGAATGTTTAAATGGAATGGAATGGAATGTGGAATGCAATGTGGACAGCTATGGAATGCAATGTGGAATGGAATGGAATGGAATGTAGAATTGAATATTTAATGAAATGTGGAATGAAATGAGGAGTGGAACGTGTAATGGAACGTGGAATGGAAAGGAATGGATCGAGGAATGGAACGTGGAATGGAACCTGGATTGGAAGTTGGAATGGAGCGAGGAATGCAATGGAATGGAACGTGGAATGGAATGTGGAATGGAATGGAACTGAATGGAATGTAGAAGGGAAAGTGGAATGGAATGGAATGTGGAATGGAATGGACTGGAATGTGAAATGGAATATGGAATGGAAGGTGGAATGGAAGGGATTGTGGAATGGAATAGAATGTGGAATGGAGTGAAATGGAATGGAATGTAGAATGGAATGGAATGAAATGTGCAATGGAATGGAATGCAATGTGGACTGGAATGTAACGGAATATGGAATGGAATAGAAAGTGGAATGAAATGGAATGGAATGGAATGTAGAATGGAATGGAACAGAATGAATTGGAATAGAATGTGGAATCGGATGGAATGGAATGTGGAATGTTATAGAATGTGGAATGGAATGAAGTGGAATGGAATGTGAAATCGAATGTAATGGAATGTGGAATGGAATGGAATGGCATGTGAAATGGAAAGGAATGGAATGCAATGTGGACTGGAATGTGGAATGGAAGGTGGACTGCACTGCGGAATATATTGGAATGGATTGTGTAATGGAACGTGGAATGGAATGGCATGGCATGTGTAATAGAACGTGGAATCGAACGTGGAATGGAACGTGGAATGGATTAGAAAGGAAAGTGGAATGCAATGGAATGGAAAGTGGAAAGGAATGTAATGGAAATGTGTATGGAATGTGGAATGGAACGGAATGTGCAATGGAATGTTTAAAGGAATGGAATGCTGAATGCAAAGTGGAATGGAATGGAATCGAATGGAATGTAGCATGGTATGTGGAATGGAAAGTGGAATGTAATGTTGAATGCAATTTGGAATGGAATGGAATGGAATATGGAATGGAAAGTGGAATGGAATGGAATGGAAAGGTATGTGGAATGGAATGGAATGGAATGTGGAATGGAATGTGGAGTGGAATGGAATGGAAAGTGTAATGGAATGGAATGGAATGTGGAATGGAATGGAATGGAACGTGCAATGGAAACTGAAATGGAACATGGAATGTAATGTGTAATGGAACGTGGATTGCAACGTGGAAAGGAACGTGGAATGGAACATGGAATGGAAAGTCTAATGGAATGTGGAATGGAATGGGAATGGAATGTGGAATGTAATCGATTGAGGAATGGAATTAAATTTGGAATGGAATGTAATGAAGTTTGCAATGGAATGGAATGGAATTTGGAATGGAAAGGAATGGAGTGTGGAATTGAATGGAATGGAATGTGTAATGGAACAGAATATGGAATGGAATGAAATGGAATCGAATGTGGAATGGAATGGAATATGATGAGGAATGGAATGAAACGGAATGGAATGGAATGTGGATTGGAATGGAATGGAATGTGGAATGGAAAAGAATGTGAAATGGAATGGATTGGAAAGGATTGTGGAATAGTATGCAATGAAATGAGGAATGGAATTGAATGGAATGCAGAATGGAATGGAATGGAATGGAATGTGCAATGGAATGTGGATTTGATTGTGGAATGGATTGAGGAATGCAATGGAATGGAATGTGGAATGGAATGTGGAATAGAATGGAGTGTGGAATGGAATGTGGAATTGAATGTGGAACGGAAAGTGGAATGGAACGGGGAATGGAATGGAATGGAATGAGGAATGGAATATGGAATATTAGGGAATGGAGTGAGAAACGGAGTGTGGAATGGAAAGTGGGACGGAATGGAAGGTAGAATGGAATCTGGAATGGAATAGATTGGAATGTTTAAAAGAAATGGAGTGGAATGTGGAATGGAATGTGGATTGCAGTGGAATGCAAGGTTGAATGGAATGAAATGGAATGTGGAATGTAATGTTTAATGGAATGTGGCATGAATTCTGCAGTGGAACGTGGAATGGAACGTGGAATGGAATGGAATGGAACGTGAAACAGAACGTGGAATATAATATGGAATGGCAGGTGGAGTGGAACGGAATGTAATGTGGAGTGGAATGGATTGGAATGTGTAATGGAACGTGGAATGGAACGGAATGGAATGTGGAATGGAATATGGAATGCAATGGAATGGAATGTGGAATGGAATGTAGAATGGAATGGAATGTGGAACGGAATGGAATTTGGAATGGAATGGAATGTGGAATGAAATGGGGAAAGGAATGTGTAATGGATTGTGCAAATGTAACGGAAAGGAATGTGGAATTTAATGTGGAATGGAGAGTGGAAAGGAAAGTGGAATGGAATGGAGTGGAAAGGAATGGATTGTGGAATGGAATGTGGAATTGAATGTGGAATGGAAGGAGGAATGGAATGGTTTGGAACGTGGAATGGGATGGAATGCAATGTGGAATGGAAGGTGGAATGGAATGGAATGGAATGTGGAATAGATCATGGAATGGATTGTGGAAAGGAAAGTGGAATGGAACGTGGAATGGAACATTCAATGGAATGTGGAATGGAAAGTGGAATGGAAAGGAATGGAAAGTGGATGGAATGTTGAATGGATTGGAATGGAATGTGCAATGGAATTTGGAAAGGAATGGATTGGAATGTGGAATGGACCGTGGAAGGGAACATGGAATGGAACGTGGAATGGAATGTGTAATGGAATGTGGAATGTAAAGTGGAATGGAAAGGAATGGAAAGTGGAGTGGAATATGGAATGGAATGGAATGGAACGTGGAATGGAATGTGGAATGGACTGTGGAATAGAACGTGAAATGAAACGTGGAATGTATTGGAATGGAATGCGGAATGGAATGTGGAATGGAATGTGCAAAAGAAAGGGGAATGTAATGGAATTGAACGTGCAATGGAACGTGGAATGGAAAGGAATGGAAAGTGGAAAGGAACTTGGAATGAAACACGGAATGGAAAGTGGAATGGAATATGAAATGCAGCATGGAATAGAACGTGGAAAGGAATGTGGAAAGGAATGGAAAAAATGTGGAATGTAAAGGAATAGAATGTGGAACAGAATGTGGAATGGAATGGAACGTGGAAAAGTATGTGGAATGGAATAGAATGGAATGCGGAGTGGAATGAAATGGAATGGTATGGAATGTGGAATGGAATGGAATGGAATGTGGAATGGAACATGGAATGGAATGCAATGGAACGTGGAATGGAACCTGGAATGGAATGTGGAATCTATACTGGAATTGAATGAGGAATGGAATGGAATGGAATGTGGGAGGAAATGTGGAATAGAATGCAATGGAATGAGAATGGAATGTGGAATGTAATGGAACGGAATGTGGAATGTATGTGGAATGGAATGGATCAGAATGTGGCATGGAATGTGGAATGGAAAGTGGAATGGAAATGAATGGATTGTGGAATGGAAAGTGGAATGTAACGTGGAAAGGAATGGAATGGAATGTGGAATGGAACATGGAATTAAATCGACTGGAATGTGGAATAGAAAGTGCAATGGAATGTGGAATGGAATGTGGAATGGAATGTAGAAGGGAATGTGGAAAGGAATGGAACGGAATGTGGCATGCAATTTGAAACGGAATGTGGAATGGAATTTAATGGAATGTGGAATGGATAATGGAATGGAATGTGGAATGAAATGTGGATTAGAATGGAATGAAATGTGGAAAGGAATGGAATGGATTGTGGAATGGAAAGGAATGCAATGTTTAATAGAATTTAATGGAAAGTAGAATGGAATGTAGAATGGAATGGAATGGAATGGAAAGAATGGAATGTGGTATGGAATGGAATGGAAGGTGAAATGCAATTTGGAATGGAATGTGGAAAAGAATGGAATAAAATATGGAATGGAATGTGGAGTATAATGGAATGGAATGTGGAATGCAATGTTATGGTCTGCGGAATGGAATGTGGAATGGAATCTGGAATGGAATGGAATGGAAAGTGTATTGACATGTGAAAAGGAATGCAATGGAACGTGGAAGGGAATGTGGAATGAAATGCAGTGGAATGAGAATGGAAGGTGGAATGGAATGCGGAATGGACTTTGGAATGGACTGCGGAATGGAATGTGGAATGGAATGTGGAATGGAATATGGAATGGAATGGAATGGAATGGATTCTGGAATGGAATGTGAAATGGAATGCAATTGAATGTGGAATGGAATATGGAAGGAAATGCAACGAAATCAGAATGGAATGTGGAATGGAATGTGGAAAGGAATGGAATAGAATGTGGAAAAGAATGTGGAATGGAATCGAATGGAATGTGGAATGCAACATGGAATGGAACTAGGAATGGAACGTCGAATCAAACATGGAATGGAACGTGAAATGGGATGTGCAATGGAATGTGAAATGGGAAGTGGAATGCAATGGAGTGGAATGCAACAGAATGTTGAATGGAAAGTGTAACGGAACGTTGAATGAAGTGGAATGAATTGTGGAATGGAATATGGAATTGAATGTGGAGAGGGACATCGAATGGAATGGATAGGAATATGGAATGGAAAGTGGAATGGAATAGAGTGGACAGTGGAATGGAAAGAGGAAAGCAATGCAGAGGAACGTGGATTGGAACGTGGAATGGAAGATGGAATGGATTGGAATCAAACGTGGAATGGAATGAGGAATAGAACGAGGAATAGAAAGTGGAATTGAATGTGGAAAGTAATGGAATGTGGAAAGGAATGTGGAATAGAATGGAATGTGGAATGGAATGGAAAGGCATGTGGAATGGAATGAAATGGAAGGTGAAATGGAATGTGGAAACGAATGTGTAATGGAATGGAATGCAATGTGGAATTGTATTTGAAATGCAATCTGTAATGGAATGGAATGGAAAGTCAAATGGAATGGAATGGAATGTGGAATGGAATGTGCAATGGAATGTGGAATGGAACGTGGAATGGAAAGGAATGGAAAGGGGAGTGGAATGTGGAATGGAATGTTGAATGGAATGCCAGGCAATGTGGAATGGAATGTGGAATGGAATGGAATGGAATGTGAAATGGAATGTGGAATGGAATATAATGGAATGTGGGATGAAATCTGGAATGGAATGCAATGTGGAATGGAACGGAATGTAATGTGTAATGGAAAGGGCATGGAAAGTGGAATGGAATGGAGTGGAAAGGAATGGATTGCAGAAAGGAAAGTGGAATTGAATGTGCAATGGAAGGAGGAATGGAATGGTTTGGAACGTGGAATGGGATGGAATGCAATGTGGAATGCAAGGTGGAATGGAATGGAATGGAACGTGGAATAGATCTTGGAATGGAATGTGGAATGGAAAGTGGAATGGAACGTGGAATGGAACGAGCAATGGAATGTGGAATGGAAAGTGGAATGGAAAGGAATGGAAAGTGGATGGAATGTTGAATGGATTGGAATGGAATGTGCAATGGAATTTGGAAAGCAATGGAATGGAATGTGGAATAGAATGTGGAATGGAATGGAATGGTATACGGATTGGCATAAAATTGAATTGAAGGGAAGGTGGAATGGAATGGAATTTAGTGTGGAAAGGAACGTGGAATGGAATTTAATGGAATGTGGAATGGAACCTGGAAGGGAACATGGAATGGAACGTGGAATGGAATGTGTAATGGAATGCGGAATGTAAAGTGGAATGGAAAGGAATGGAAAGTGGAGTGGAACATGGAATGTAATGGAATGGAAAGTGGAATGCAATGTGGAATGGACTGTGGAATAGAACGTGAAATGGAACGTGGAAAGTATTGGAATGGAATGTGGAAAGGAATGTGCAAAAGAAACGGGAATGTAATGGAATGGAATGTGCAATGGAACGTGGAATGGAATGGAATGGAAAGTGGAAAGGAACTTGGAATGAAACGCAGAATAGAAAGTGGAATGGAATACGAAATGCAGCATGGAATAGAATGTGGAAAGGAATGTGGAAAGGAACGGAATAGAATGTGGAATGTAATGGAATAGAATGTGGAACGGAATGTGGAATGGAATGGAATGGAATGTGGAAGAGAATGTGGACTGGAATTGAATGGAATGCGGAGTGGAATGAAATGGAATGGTATGGAATGTGGAATGGAATGGAATGGAATGTGGAATGGAACGTGGAATGGAATGGAATGGAACGTGGAATGGAACCTGGAATGGAACGTGGAATGTATACTGGAATTGAATGAGGAATGGAATGGAATGGAATGTGGGAGGAAATGTGGAATAGAATGCAATGGAATGAGAATGGAATGTGGAATGACATGGAACAGAAAGTGGAATGTATGTGGAATGGAATGGATCAGAATGTGGCATGGAATGTGGAATGGAATGTGGAATGGAACTGAATGGATTGTGGAATGGAATGTGGAATGGAATGTGGAATGGAATGGCATGGAATGTGGAATGGAACGTGGAATGTAATGGAATGGAACGTGGAATGGAACCTGGAATGGAACGTGGAATGTATACTGGAATTGAATGAGGAATGGAATGGAATGGAATGTGGGAGGAAATGTGGAATAGAATGCAATGGAATGAGAATGGAATGTGGAATGACATGGAACAGAAAGTGGAATGTATGTGGCATGGAATGGATCAGAATGTGGCATGGAATGTGGAATGGAATGTGGAATGGAACTGAATGGATTGTGGAATGGAATGTGGAAAAGAATGGAATGGAATGTGGAATGGAACATGGAATTAAATCGACTGGAATGTGGAATGGATAGTGGAATGGAATGTGGAATGGAATGTGGAATGGAATGTTGAAAGGAATGGAACAGAATGTGGAATGCAATGTGAAATGGAATGTGGAATGGAATTTAATGGAATGTGGAATGGATAGTGGAATGGAATGTGGAATGGAATGCGGAATGGAACTTGGAATGGAATGGAATAAAATGGAATGTGGAATGAAACTTGAAATGTAATGGAAAGGAACATGGAATGTAACATGGAAAGGAACGTGGAATGGAAAGTGGAATTGAACGTGGGATGGATTGTCGAATGGAGTATGGAATGGAACGGAATAGAATGTGGAATGGAATGTGGAAACGAGTGTGGAATGGAACGTGGAATTGAATGGAATGGAATGTGGAATGGAACGTGGAATGGAATGAAATGGAATGGAATGAAATGTGGAGTGGAATGGAAAGGAATGGAATGGAATGTGCAACTGAAAGGAATGGAATGTGGAATGGAATGAAATGAAATGTGGAATGAAATGTGGATTGGAATGGAATGAAATGTGGAATGCAATGGAATGGAATGTGGATTAGAATTTAATGGAAATTGGAATGGAACGTGGAATGAAATGAGGAATTGAACGTGGGATGGATTGTGGAATGGAATATGGAATGGAACGGAATGGAATATTGAATGGAATGTGGAATCGAGTGTGGAACGGAATGTGGAATTGAATGGAATGGAATGTGGAATGGAACGTGGAATGGAATGAAATGAAATGGAATGGAATGGAATGGAATGAAAAGTGGAATGGAATGGAAAGGAATGGAATGGAATGTGGAATTGAAAGGAATGGAATGTGGAATGGAATGAAATGAAATTTGGAATGAAATGTGGATTGGAATGGAATGAAACGTGGAATGGAATGGAATGGATTGTGGAATGGAAAGGAATGCAATGTGGAATAGAATTTAATGGAAAGTGGAATGGAACGTGGAATGGAATGGAAAGAATGCAATGTGGTATGGAATGGAATGGAATGTGGAATGCAATTTGGAATGGAATGTGGAAAAGAATAGAATGAAATATGGAATGGAATGTGGATTGGAATGGAATGGAATGTGGAATGGAATGGTATGGTCTGCGGAGTGGAAAGTGGAATGGAATGTGGAACGGAATGGAATGGAAAGTGTATTGGCATGTGAAAAGGAATGCAATGGAACGTGGAAGGGAATGTGGAATGAAATGCAGTGGAATGAAAATGGAATGTGGAATGGAATGCGGAATGGAATTTGGAATGGACTGCGGAATGGAATGTGGAATGGAATGTGGAATGGAATATGGAATGGAATGGAATGGATTCTGGAATGGAATGTGAATTGGAATGCAATGGAATGTGGAATGGAATGTGGAAGGAAATGCAACGAAATGAGAGTGGAATGTGGAATGGAATGTGGAATGGGATGGAATAGGATGTGGAATAGAATGTGGAATGGAATGGAATGGAATGTGGAATGGAATGGAATGGAATGTAGAATGCAACGTGGAATGGAACGTGGAAAGGAACGTCGAATTAGACATGGAATGGAACGTGGAATGGGATGTGCAATGGAATGTGAAATGGAGAGTGGAATGGAATGGAGTGGAATGCAACAGAATGTTGAATGGAAAGTGTAACGGAATGTTGAATGATGTGGAATGAATTGTGGAATGGAATATGGAATTGAATGTGGAGAGGGACGTAATTGGAATGGATAGGAACATGGAATGGAAAGTGGAACGGAATAGAGTGGACAGTGGAATGGAAAGTGGAAAGAAATGCAGAGGAACGTGGATGGGAATGTGGAATGGAACATGGAGTGGATTGGAATCAAACGTGGAATGGAATGAGGAATAGAACGAGGAATAGAAAGTGGAATGGAATGTGGAAAGGAATGGAATGTGGAAAGGAATGTGGAATAGAATGGAATGTGGAATGGAATGGAAAGGAAAGTGGAATGGAATGAAATGGAAGGGGAATGGAATGTGGAAACGAATGTTTAATGTAATGGAATGCAATGTGGAATGGTATGTGAAACGGAATCTGTAATGGAATGGAATGGAAAGTCGAATGGAATGAAATGGAATGTGTAGTGGAATGGAATGGAATGAAGAATGGAAAGGAATGGAATGTGGAATGGAATGGAATGGAATGGAATGGAATATAGAATGAAATCAAATGGAATGTGGAATGGAATGGATAAATGTGGAATTTAACGGAATGGAATGGAATGTGGAAAGGAATGGAGTGGAATGGAATGCAGAATGGAAAGTGGAATGGAAGGGAATGGAATAGAATGGAATGTGGAATAAAACGTAATGGACTTTGGAATGGAATGTGGAAAGGAATGTGGAATGCAACGTGTAATGGAATGTGGAATGGAGTGTGGAATGGAAAGTGGCATGGAATGGGGAATGGAATGGAATGGAATGTGGAATGGAATGCGGAATGCAATGTGGAATGGAACTGAATGGAATGTGGAATGTAATGTAGAATGGAAAGTGGAATGGATTGCAATGGAATGTGGAATGGAACGTGGAATGGAACGTTGAAGGGAACGTGGAATGGAACATGGGATTGAACGTGGAATGGGACGTGAAATGCAATCTGGAAAGAAAAGTTGAACGGAATGGAAAGGAATGGGGAATTGAAGGTGGAATGGAATTGAATGGAACGTGGAATGGAACGTGGAAACGGACATAGAATGGAATGTGGAATGGAATCTGGAAGGGAATGTGGAATGGAATAGAATGGAATGGAAAGGAATGTGGAATGCAACATGCAATGTATCGTGGAATTGAATGTGGAATTGATCGTGGAATGGAAGGTGAAATGGAATGTGGAATGAAATATGGAATGGAACGTGAAATTTAATGGAATGGAATGTTGAATGGAATGTGGAATGGAATGGAATGAGGAATGGAATGAGGAATGGAATGTGAAATGGAATGTGGAATGTAATGGAACGCAATGTGGAAAGGCATCTGGAAAGGAAAGTGGAATGGAATGTAATGGATTGTGGAATGGAACGTGGAATGGAATGTGGAATGGAATGTGGAATTGAAAATGGAATGGAACAAGGAATGTAACGTGGAATGGAATGGGCAATGGAATGTGGAATTGAACGTGGAATGGAACGGAATGGAAAGTGGAATGGAACTTGGAAAGTATGGAATGGAACAAGGATTGGAATGTGGAATGAAATGTGGAATGGAAAGTGGAATGGAACGTGGAATGGACTGGAATGGCATGTGGAAAGGAATGGAATAGAACTTGGAATGCAATGTAGAATGAAAGGTGGAATGGTAGGTAGAATTGAACGTGGAATGAAATGGAAAGGAATATGGAATGGAATGGAATGGAATGGAATGGAATCTGGAATGGAAATTAATTGAACGTGGAATGGGACGTGGAATCGAACACGGAATTCAACGTGGAATGTATGAAGGAATGGAATGTGGAATGCAATGGAATGGAATGTGGAATGGAATGGAATGGAATGTGGAATGGATCATGGAATGTAATCTGGAATGCAATGGAATGGAATGTGGAATGGAATGGAATGGAATGTGGAATGGAAAGGAATGCAATGTGGAATGGAACGTGGAATGGAACGTGGAATGCAATGGAATGCAACGTGGAATGGAAAGTGGAATGGAATGGAATGGAACATCGAATGCAACGTAGAATGGAAAGTGGAATGGAAAGTGGAATGGAACGTTGAATGGAATGGAATGGAAAGTTGAATGGAATGGAATGGAACGTGGAATGGAATGTGGAATGGAATGGAATGGAATTTGGAATGGAATGGAATGCAAAGTGGAATAGAAAACAAGGGAACATGGAATGGGACGTGGAATGAAATATGGAATGTGACGTGTAATGGAAAATGGAATGGAATGTGGAACGGAATGGAATGGAATGGAATGCAATGGATTGTGGAATGGAATGTAATGGAATTTGGAATGCAATGGAATGGACTGGAATTTGGAATTGAATGGAATGGAACGGAATGGAATGCGGAATGCAATGGAATGGAATGTGGAATGGAATGGAATGGAATGGAATGTGGAATGGAATGGAATGCAATGGAATGGAATGTGGATTTGAATGGAATAGAATACGGAATGGAATGGATTGGAATGTGGAATGCAACGGAAAGAAACGTGGAATGGAATGTGGAATGGAATGTGGAATGGATTATTTAATGGAATGGAATGGAATGTGGAATGAAATGGAATGGAATGTGGAATGCAAAGGGAGGGACTGGAATGTGCAATTGAATGGAATCGAATGGAATGCAGTGCAGAATGCAATGGAACGGAATGTGGAATGCAATGGAGTGGAATGGAATGGAATGGAATCGACTGGTATGGAATGCGGAATAAAATGGAATGCAATGGAATGGAATGTGGGTTTGAATGGAAAGGAATGTGGAATGGAATGGATTGGAATTTCGAATGCAAAGGAATGGAACGTGGAATGGAATGGATTGGAATGTGGAATGCAAAGGAATGGAACGTGGAATGGAATGTCAAATGGAATGTGGAATGGATTGTTTAATGGAATGGAATGGAATGTGGAATAGAATGGAATGGAACGGAATGTGGAATGGAATGTGGAAGGGAATGTGGAATGGAATGGAATAAATTGTGCAAAGAAATGTGGATGGGAATGGAAAGGAATGTGCAATGGAATGGACTGGAATGTGGAAAGGAATGTGGAATGGAATGGAATGGACTGGATTGAAACGTGGAATACCATGTGAATTGGAATGCAGTGGAATGAGGAATGGAAAGTGGAAAGAGATGCAATGATATGAAAATGGAATGTGGAATGGAATGTGGAATGGAATTTGTAATGGACTGTGGAATGGAATGTGGAATGGAATGTGTTACGGAATGGAATGGAATGGAATGTGTAATGGATTGTGAATTGGAATGCAATGCAATGTGGAATTTAATGTGGAATGAAATGCAGTGGAATGAGAATGGAATGTGGAATGTAACGTGGAATGGAATGTCGAACGAAATGTGGAATGGAAAGTGGAATGGAATGGAATGGAATGTGGAATCGAACATGGAATGAAATCTAATGGAACGTGGACAGGAAAGTGGAATGGAATGTGGAATGGAATGGAAGGGAATGTGGAATGGAATGGAATGGAATGTGGAAAGAGATGTGGAATGGAATAGGATGGAATGTGGAATGGAATGTGGAATGGAATGGAATGTGGAATGGAATGTGGAATTCAATGTGGAATGGAACTCGGAAAGGAAAGTGGAATGGAATGTGGAATGCAATGTGGAATGGAATGGAATGAAATGTGGAATGAAAAGTGGATTGGAATGGAAAGGAATGTGGAATGGAATAGAATGGAATGTGGAATGGAATTTAATGGAAATTTGTATGGAACGTGTATTTGAATGGCATGGAATGGAATGGAATGGAATGTGGAATGTAATGGAAAAGAATGTGGAATGGAATATGGAATGGAATGGAATGGAATGTGGAATGGAATGTTTAATAGAATGTGGAATGGAATGTGGAATGGAATGCAATGAAATGTGGAATGAAACATGGATGGCAATGGAATGGAAAGTGGAATGGAATGAAATGGACTGCGGAATGGAAAGTGGAATGCAATGAGTAATAGAATGTGGAATGGAATGGAATGGATTGGAATGGAACGTGGAATGGCATGTGAGTTGGAATGCGGAACGAAATACAATGGAATGTGGAACGAAATTCAATGGACTGAGAATGGAACATGCAGGGGAAAGTGGAATGGAATGTGGAATGGACTGCCCAATGGACTGCAGAATGCAATGTGGAATGGAATGGAAAGGATTGGAATGTGGAATGGAATGTGGAATGGAATGGAATGGAATGTGGAATTGAATTTGAATTGGAATGTAATGGAATGTGGAATGGAATGTGTAATGAAATTCAATGGAATGAGAAAGGATTGTTGAATGGAATGTGGAATGCAATATGGAAAGGAATAGAATGGATTGTGGAATGAAATCTGGAATGCAATGGAATGGAATGTGGAATGGAATGCGGAATAGAATGGAATGGAAACTGGAATGGAATGCAGAATGGTATGTAATGGAATGTAGAATGGAATGTGGAATGAAATGTGGAATGGAACACAATGGAATGTGGAATGGAATGTGGAATGGAATATGGAATGGAAAGCAATGGAAAGTGTAAAGGAATGTGAAATGGAATGTGGAATGTAACGTGGAATGTAATGGAAAGAGACGTGGAATGGAACGTGGAAAAGAATGGAATGGAACGTGGAATGAAATGGAATGCAATGTGGAATGGAATGGAAAGGAATGTGGAATGGGATGTGGAATAGAATGTTGAATGGAAAGCGGAATTTAATGGAATGGAATGTGGAATGGTACGGAATGGAAAGTGGAAAGGAATGTGGAATGAAATGCAATGGAATGTGGAATGGAAAGGAATGGAATGTGGAATGGAACGCAATGGTATGTGCAATGGAATGTGGAATGGAGTGCAGAATGGAAAGTGGAATGGAACAGAATGGAATGTGGAATGGAATGTTCATTCGAAAGTGGAGTGGAATGGAATCGATTGTGGAATGGAATGTGTGATTGAATGGAATGGACGGTGGAATGGAATGTGGAAGGGAAAGTGAATGGAATGGAATGGAATGTGGCATGCAATGTGAAATGGAATGTCGAATATAATGGAATGGAATGTGGAATGGAATGTCAAATGTAATGTGGAATGGAACGTGAAATGGAATGTGGAATGGAATGTGGAATGGATTGTGGAAAGAATCGTGGAATGGAATGTGGAATAGAAAGGAATGGATTGTGTAATGGAATGTGGAATGTAATGCAATGGAGTGTGGAATGCAATGTGGAATGGAACGGAATGTAATGTAATGAGGAATGGAATGTAGACTGCAAAGAGGAATGGAAAGTGAAAAGGAATGTCGAAAGGAATGGAATGAAATGTGGTATGGAATGTGGAATGGAGTGTGGAATGGAAAGTAGTGGAATTCGTAATGGAAAGTGGAATGGAATTTAATGGAATGTGGAATGGACTTCAATGGAATGTGGAATGGAAAGTGGAATGGATTGTGGAATGGATTGTAGAATGAAAGGTGGAATGCATCGTGGGATTGAATGGAATAGAACTGGCAATAGAATGTGGAATGGAATATAAGCGAATGTGGAATGGAAAGTGGAGTGGAAAGGAATGGGATGTGGAACGGAATGGAATGCAATGTGGAATGGAATATAGAATGGAAAGGAATTTAATATGGATTGGAATGTGGAATGGAATGTGGAATAGATAGTGGAAGTGAATGGAATGGAATGTGGAATGGAATGTGGATTGGAACAGAATGGAATGTGGAATGCAATGTGGAATTGAGTGTGGAATGGAACGTGGAATGGAATGGAATGGAACGTGTAATGGAACGTGGAATGGAAGATGGAATGAAATGCAATGGAATGTGGAATGGAAAGTGGAATGGAATGGAATGGATTAGACTGGAATGTGGAATGGAATGGAATGGAATGTGGAATGGAATGTGAAATGGAAAGTGGAATGGAATGCGAAATGGAATGTGGAAAGGAATGGAATGGAGTGTGGAATGGAAAGTGGAATGGAGTGTGGTATGGAATGGAATGGAATGCTGAATGGAATGTGGAATGGACTTTAATGGATTGTGGAATGGAAAGTTGAGTGGAATGTGGATTGGATTGTGGAATGCATCGTGGAATTGAATGGAATGGAATGTGGAATGGAACGTGAAATGGAATGGAATGGAACATGGAATGTAACGTGGAATACAACGTGGAATGGATTGTGGAATTGAATGTGGCATGGAATGTGGAAATGAATGTGGAATGGAACGGAATGGAATGTGGAATTGAATGTGGAATTGAGTGTAGAATGGAACGTCGAAAGGAATGGAGTGCTATGTGGAATGGAACGTGAAATGGAATAGAATGGAATGGAATGGAATGTGGAAAGGAATTTAATGGAATGTGGAATGGAATGTGTAATGGCATGGAATGGAATGTGGAAGGGATTGTGTAATGGAATGTGGAATGTAATGTGGAATGCAATGGAAAGAAATATGAAATGAAAGGTGAATTGGGATGGAATGGAATGCGGAATGGAATGGACTGGAATGTGGAATGGAATGTGGAATAGAACTTAATGGATAGTGGAAAGGAACGTGGTATGGAATGAAATGTAATAGAATGGAATGTGGAATGGAATGGAATGGAATGTGGAACGGAAAGAACGGAACGTGGAATGGAGTGTGGAATGGAATGAGGAATGGAATCTGTAATGGACTGGAATGGAAAGTGGAATGGAATGGAATGTGGAATAGAATACAATGGAATGGAAAGTGGAATGGAATGTGGAAAGTAATATCGAATTGAATGGAATGCAATGAGGAATCTAATGAAATGGTATGTGGAATGGAATGGAATGGAATGTGGAATGGAATGGAAGGTTGGATGGAATGGAATGGAATGTGGATTTGAATGAAATGGAATGTGGAATGGAATGTGGAATGTTATGGAATCGAATGTGGAATGGAATGCAATGGAATGGTATGGAATGTGGAAAGGAATGGAATGTCTTACGTAATGCCATGTGGAATGGAAAGTAGAATGGAACGTGCAATGGAATGTGAAATGCAATGGAAAGCGATGTGGAATGGAGTGTGGAACTCAATTGGATGGAATGTGGAATGGATAGAAATGGAATGTGGCAAGGAATGCAATCCTATGGAATGTGGTATGGAATGGAATTTAATGAAATAGAATGTGGAATGAAATGGAATGGAATTTGGAATGGAACGGAATGGAATTTGGAATGGAATGAAATGGAATGTGGAATAGAAGGGAATGGAAGGGAATGTGGAATGAAATGTAATGGAATGGACTGGAATGTGGAATGGAATGCAAAGAAATGTGAAATGCAATGGAATGGAATGGAAAGTGGAATGGAATGGAATGGAATGTGGAAGAGAATGGAATGGAATTTGGAATGGAATGAAATGGAATGTGGAATAGAAGGGAATGGAAGGGAATGTGGAATGAAATGTAATGGAATGGACTGGAATGTGGAATGGAATGCAAAGAAATGTGAAATGCAATGGAATGGAATGGAAAGTGGAATGGAATGGAATGGAATGTGGAAGAGAATGGAATGGAATGTTGATTGAAATGTGGAATGGAATGGAATGGAATGTGGAATGGAATGTGGAATGGCATGGAATGGAATGTGGAAGGGAATGTGTAATGGAATGTGGAATGTAATGTTGAATGGAATGGAATGAAATATGAAATGAAACGTAGATTGGGATGGAATGGAATGTGGAATGAAATGGACTGGAATCTGGAATGGAATGTGGAATAGAACTTAATGGATAGTGGAATGGAACGTGGTATGGAATGAAATGTAATAGAGTGGAATGTGGAATGGAATGGAATGGAATGTGGAACGGAAAGGAACGGAACGTGTAATGGAGTGTGGAATGGAATGAGGAATGGAATCTGTAATGGACTGGACTGTAATGTGGAATGGAATGCAAAGAAATGTGAAATGCAATGGAATGGAAAGTGGAATGGAATGGAATGGAATGTGGAAGAGAATGGAATGGAATGTTGATTGAAATGTGGAATGGAATGGAATGTGGAATGGAATGTGGAATGGAATGGAATGGAATGTGGAATGCAATGTGGAATGGAATGTGAAACGGAATGAAAATTAACATGGAATGGAATGGAATGGAACATGGAATGCAATGGATTGGAACATGGAAAGGAACTTTGAGTAGATCTTGAAATGGAATGTGGAGTGGAAAGTGGAATGGAACGTGTACTGGAATAGAATTGAAAGTGGAATGGAATATGGAATGGAATGGAGAGGAATGTGGAATGGAATTTGGAATGGAATGTGGAATGAAATAGAAATGAATGTGGAATGGAATGGAATGGAATTTGGAATGGAATGAAATGGAATGAGGAATGGAAAGTGGAACAGAATGGAATAGAATGTGCAATGGAAAGTAGAAAGGAATGTGGAATGGAATGTGGACTGGAATGTGAAATGGAATTTGGAATGGAATGTGGAATGGAAAGGCATGGAATGTTGAATGGAATGCAATGGAATGGAATGCAAAATGAAATGGAATGACGAATAGAATGTGAAATGGAATGTGGAATGGAAAGCGAATCGGAATGAAAAGGAACGTGGAATGGAATGGAATGGAACACGGAATGCAATGGAATGGGATGTTTAATGCAACGTGGAGTGGAACACGTTATTCAACATAGAATTGAACGTGGAATGGAATATGGAGGGAATGTGGAATGGAATGGAATGGAATGTGGAACACAATGTGGAATGGAATGTAATGGACTGTAGAATGGAATGAGAAATGGAATTTAATGGAATGTGGACAGGCATTTGGAATTTAAAGTGGAATGGAATGTGGAACAGAACCGAATGGAATGTGGAATGGCATGTGTAGAGTAATGGAATGGAACGTGGAAGGGAATAGGGAATGCAATGGAATGGAATGTGGAATGGAATTTGGAATGGAAAGTTGAATGGAATGGAATGGAATGTGGAATGCAATGTGGAGTGGAATGGAATGGATTGTGGAATGGATTGAAATGGAATGAGGAATGGAATGTGGAAATGAATGGAATGGAATGTGGAATGGAATGTCGAATGGAATGTGGAATGGAATGTCAAATGTAACGGAATGGAATGTGAAATGGAATGTTGAATGGAAAGTGCAATGGAATGGAATGGAACGTGCAATGAATAGTGGAATGGAACGCAGAATGGAACGCGGAATGGAAAATGGAATGGAATGTGGAATGGAATGGAATGGAATGTGGAATGGAATGGAATGGAATGTGGAATGGAATAGAATGGAATGTGGAATGGAATGTGGACTGGAATAGAATGCAATGTGGAATGGAATGTGGAATGGAATGGAATGGAATGTGGACTGGAATGTGGAATGGAATGTAGAATAGAATGGAATAGAATGTGGAATAGAATGGAATGGAATGGAATTTGGAATGGAATGTGGAAAGGAATGGAATGTGGAATGTAATGTGGAATGGAATGAGGAATAGAATGGAATGGAATGTGGAATGGAATGGAAAGTGAAGTGGAATGTGGACTGGAATGTGAAATGCAATTTGGAAAGGAATGTGGACGGGAAAGTGGAATAGAGTGAAATGAAACGTGGAAAGGAATGGAATGGAATGTGGAATAGAATAGAATGGAAAGTGGAATGGAACGTGAAATAGAACGTGGAATGGAAAGTGGAATATAATTTGGAATTCAATGGGATAGAATATGGAATGGAATGTTGAATGCAATGGAAAGGAATGTGTAATGGAATGTGGAACGGAACGGAATGTAATGTGGAATTTAATGTGGAAGGGAACGTGTAATGGAATGTGGAATAGAATGCGAAATGGAATGGAATGGAGTGAGGAGCGGAATGCGGAATAGAACGTGGAATGGAACGTGGAAATCAATGTGGAATGGAAAGGAAAGGAATGTGGAATGGAATGGTTAATGGAATTTGTCATGGAGTGGAATGGAATATGGAAGGGAATGTGGAGTAGAATGGAATGGAATAAGGAATGGAATGCAATGGAATGTGGAATGGTATGTGGAATGGAATGAGGAATTTAATGTGGAATGGAATTTGGAATGGAAAGGAATGTAATGTGGAATGGAAAGTGGAATGAAAAGTGCAGTGGAAAGTGGAATGGAATGGAAAGGAGTGTGGAATGGAACGTGAAATGGAATGGAATGGAACGTGGAATAGAACGTGGTATGTAACATTTAATGGAACGTGGAATGGAAAGTTTAATGTAATGGAATGGAATGTGGAATGGAATGTGGATTGGAATGGAAAGGAAAGTGGAATGGAATGTGGAATGGAATGGAATGGAATGTGGAATAGAATATGAAATTAAAAGTGGAATGGAATGTGGAATGGAAGGTGGAATGGAATGTGGAATGGAATTTGGAAGGGAAGATGGAATGGAATGGAATGTGGAATGGAAGGGAAAGGAAAGTGGAAAGGAATTTGGAATGGAATGCAATGGAATGTGGAATGGAACGGAATGGAATGTGGAATGGAATGTGGAATGGAATATGGAAAGGAATGGAATGGATTGTGTAATGGAATAGAATTGAGTGATATAGAATGTGAAATGGAATGTGGAATGAAGTGTGGAATTGAATGTGGAATGGAATGGAATGGTTTGTGGAATGGAATACAATGGAATGTGGAATGTACTGTGGAATTGAATAGAATGGAATGTGGAATGGAAAGGAATGGAATGTGGAATGTAAGGAATGGAATGTGGAATGGAATGTGGAATGGAATGTGGAATTGAATGTGGAATGGAATGGAAAGGAATGAGGAATACAATGTGGAATGAAATGGAATGGAAAGCAGAATGGAAGGGAATGGAATGGAATGTGGAAAGGAATGGAATGTAATTTGGAATTGAATGTGGAGTGGAATGGAATGGAATCTGGAATAGAATGCGGAATGCAATGGAATGGAATGCGGAATGCAATGGTATGGAACATGGAAAGGAATAGAATTCAATGTGGAATGGAGTGGAATGGAACATGGATTGGAAGGTGGAATGGAATGTGGAATGTGGAATTTAATGTGGAATGGACAGGAATGGAATGTGGAATGGAATGTGGAATGGAATGGAATGGAATGGAATGTGGAATGTATTGGAATGGAATGGAATGTGGAATGCAATGGAATGGAATGGAATGGAATGCGGAATGGAAAGGGGAATGGAAAGTGCAATGGAATGTGGAACGAATTGTGGAATGAAGTGTGGCATGGAATGGAATGGAATGTGGAATGGAAGATGGAAAGGATTGTGGAATGGAATGGACTGACACGTCGAATGGAATGTGGAATGGAAAGTGGAATGAAAGGTGGAATGAAACGTGGAATGGAATGGAATAGAAGTTGGAAAGGAATGTGGAATGGAATGTGGAATGGAATGTGATGGAATGTGCAAAGCATTGTAATCGAATGTTGAATGAATTGTGGAATGGAATGTGGAATGGAATGGAATGGAATGGAATGTGGAATGCAATGGAATGCAATGTGGAATGGAATGGAATGGAATCTTGAATGGAATTTGGATTGTAATGGACTGTGGAATGGAATGTGGAATGGAGTGGAATGGAATGTGAAATGGAATGTGTAATGCAATGTGGAATGGAATGTGGAATGGAATGGAATGGAATGTGGAATGGAAAGTGGAATGGAATGGAATAGAATGTGGAAGGGAATGTGGAAATGAATGTGGAAGGGAATGTGGAAATGAATGTGGAATGGAATGTGGAATGTAATGGAATGGAATGTGGAATGGAATGTGGAATGGAATGGAATGGAATGGAATGTGGCCTGGAATGTGGAATAGAATATGGAATGGAATGTGCAATGCAATGTGGAGGGGCATGTGGAATTCAAAGGAATGGATCATGGAATGGAATGTGGAATGGAATATGGAATGAAACGTGTTATATAACGGAAAGAAATGTGGAATGGAACGTGGAATGGAATGTGGAATGGAAAGAAATTGAATGTGGAATGGAACGTGGAGTGGAAAGTGGAATGAAACGTGGAATGGAATGGAATGGAATGTGGAATGGAATATGGAAAAGAACATGTTATGGATTGTGGAATAGAACGGAATGGAAAGTGGAATGGAATGTGAAATGGAATGTGGAATGTAATGGAATGGAATGTGAAATGGAATGTGGAATGGAAAGGAATGGAATGTGGCATGGAATTTTGAATGAAATGGAATGGAATGTGGAGTAGAATGTGGAATGGAATGGAATGGATTGCGGAATGGAAAGAATGCAATGGTAAGGAATGTGGAATGAAATGGAATGGTACATGAAATGGAATGTGGAATGGAATGTGGAATAGAACATGGAATTTAAGTTGGAATGGAATGGAATGGAAAGTGTAATGGAAACTGGAATGGAATGTGGAATGTAATGTGGAATGGAATGTGGTAGGGAAATGAATGGAATGTTGAATGGAATGGAATGGAATGTTGAAAGGAATGCAATGGAATGTGTAATTGAATGTGGAATGGAATGGAATGGAATGAGGAATAGAATGTGGAATGAAATGGAATGGAATACAGAATGGAATGTAATGGAAAGGAATGCGGAATGGAATGGAATGGAACGTGAAATGGAATGTGGAATTGAATGAGAAATGGAACGTGGAATGAAATGCAATGGATTGTGGAATGGAATGGAATGGAATGGTATGGTATGAAATGTGGAACGGAATGGATTGTAATGTGGAATGGAATGAGATGGAATGTGGAATGGAAAGGAATGTATTGTGGAATGGAATGGAATGGAATGTGGAATGGAATGGAATGGAATGGAGTGGAATGTGAAATGGAATGCCACAGAATGTGGAATGAAACGGAAAGTGGAATGGAATGTGGAATGGAATGGAATAGAATGTGGAATGGAATGTGGAATGGAATATGGAATGGAAAGGAATGGAATATGGAATGGAACTTGAAATGGAATGTGGAATGGAACGTGAAATTGTATGTGGAATATAATGGATTGTAATGTGGAAAGCAATTGTGGAATGGATTGTGGAATGGAATGGAATGGAACGTGGAATGGAAAGTGGAATGGAATGTGGAATGGAACGTGGAATGGAATGTGGAAAATAATTTGGCATGTAAAAGAATGGAATGTGGGAAGGAATGGAATGGAATGTGGAATGGAATGGAATGGAATGTGGAAAGGAAAGTGGAATAGAATGGAATGGAATCTGGAATAGAATCTGGTATGGAATGGAATGAAATACGGAATGGAATGGAATGGTATGTATGGAGTGAGAAATGGAATGCAATGGAATAAGGCATGGAATGTGGAATTCAATAGATTGGAACGTGGAATCGAGCGTGGAATTGAATGTAGAATGGAATGTGGAAGGGAATGGAAAGGAATATGGAATGGAAGGGAATGGATGCGGAATGGAATGTGGAATGGAATGTAATTGAATATGGCATGAAATTCAATGGTACGTATAATGCAAAGTAATGGTGTTTGGAATGGAAGGGAATGGTATGGAATGTGGAATGGAGTTAAATAGAATGGAAAGGAATGTGGAATGGAATGGAATATAATGTGCAATGCAATGGAATATGGAATGGAATGGAATGTGGAATGGTTTGGAATGGAAAGTGGAATGGAATGGAATGGAATGTGGAATGGTTTGGAATGGAAAGTGGAATGGAATGGATTGGAATGTGGAATGGAATGTGGAAAGGAGTGGAATGGAATGTGGAGTGGAATGTGGAATGGAATGGATTGGAATGCGGAATGGAATGTGGAATGGAATGTGGAATTGAAGGGAATGGAAAGTGGAATGGACTGTGCAAATGAATGTGGAATGGAAGGTGGAATGCAACTTGAAATGGAATGGAAAGTAATGTGGATTGGAAAGTGGAATGGAATGCGGAATGGAACGTTTAATGGAATGTGGAATGTAGTGTGCAATGGAAAGGAATGGAATGTGGAAGGGAATGAAAGGGAATGTGGAATGGAATGGAATGGAATGTGGAATGGAATGGAACGGAATAAGGAATACAATCTGGAATGGAATGGAATGGAACACGGAATGGAATGGAATGGTATATAATGTGGAATGGAATGGAAAGGAATCTGGAATGGAATGTGGAGTGGAATGTGATAGAACATGTAATGTAATGGAATGGAATGGTATGGAATGTGGAATGGAATGGAATGGAATGCGGAATGGAATGGAATGTGGAATGGAATGGAATGGATTGTGGAATGGAATGTGGAATGGCATGGAATGCTATGTGGAATCGAATGTGGAAAGGAACGAGTAAAGGATTGGAGTGGAATGTAGAATGGAATGTGGAATGAAATGGAATGGAAAGTGGAATGGAATGGAATGGAATGTGAAATGGAATGTGGAATCAAATGTGGAATGGAATGGAATGGAATGGAATGGAATGTGAAAAGGAATGCAAAATGGAATGCAAAATGGAACGAGAAAAGGAATGGAATGGAAGGTGGAATGTAAGTTGGAATGCAATGTGGAATAGAACGTGGAATGTAATGTGTAATGGAATGGAATGGAATGTGGAATGGAATGAGGAATGGAATGGAATGGAACATTGAATTGAACGTAGAATGGAATGTAATGGAAGTTGGAATGGAAGGGAATGAAACGTAAAACGGAATGTGGAATGGAACAAGGAGTGCAATGTGGAATGGAATGTGGAAGGGAAAGGAATGGAATGTTGAATGGAATGGAATGGAATTTGGAATAAAATGTGGAATGGAACGTGGAATGGCAAGTGGAATGGAACATGGAATGGAACGTGCAATGGAACGTGGAATGGAATGTGCAATGAAATGTGGTATGGAATGCAATTGAATGTGGAATGGAATGTGGAATGGAATGGAATGGAATGTGGAATGGAATAGAATGGAGTGTGGAATGTAAAGGAATGGAACGCTTAATGTAATAGAATAGTATCGAATTTGGAATGGAATGGAATGGGGAATTGAATGGAATGGAATTTGGAATGGAATGCAACAGAATGTAGAATGGAACGGCACGGAACGTGGAATGGAATGTGGAAAGCAATGGAGTGGAAAGCAATGGAATGGAAAGAAAAAAGCAACTGAAAAGAATGGAATGTGGAAGATAATGGAATAGAATGTGGAATGGATTGGAATAGAACGTGGAATGGAATGCGGAATGGAACGGAATCAAATGTTGAATGAATTGGAATGGAAAGCAGAATAGAATGTGGAATGGAATGTTTAGTGGAATGTGGAATGGAATGGAATGGAATGTGAAATACAATGGAAGGGAACACAATTGAATGTGGTATGGTAAGAAATGGAATGTGGAATGCAAAGGAATTGAATGAAATGTGGAATTCAATGGAATGGAATGTGGAATGGAATGCAATGGAATGTAGAATGGAAAGGAATGGAACGTGGAAAGGAATGTGGAATGGAATGTGGAATGGAATCTCGAATGGAATGGAATAGAATGAGGAATAGAATGCAATGGAATGGTATGTGGAATGGAATGTGGAATGTAATGTGGAATGCAATGGAATGGAAGGTGGAATGGAACGGGAGGTTGGATGGAATGGAATGGAATGTGAATTGGATTGGAACGGAATGTGGAGTGGAATGCGGAATATAATGGAATGGAATGTGGAATGGAATGGAATGGAATTTGGAATGGAATGTGGAATGGAATGAAATGGAATATGGAATGGAATGTGGAATGGAATGGAATGGAATGGAATGGAATGAGGAATTGAATTTAATGAAATGTGGAATGCAATGGAATGCAATGGAACGTGGAATGGAATGGAATGTGGAATAGAATGGAATGGAATGTGGATTGGAATGTGGAAAGCAATGGAATGGAATGTGGAATGGAAAGTGGAATGCAACAGAATGGAATGTGGAATGGAATCTGTAATGGAATGTGGAAAGGAATGGAATGGAATGTGGAATGGATTGTGGAATGCAATGTGGAATGTATCGGAATGTAATGAGGAATGGAAAGTGGAATGGAAAGTGGAATGGAATGTAATCGAATGTTGAATGGAATGTGGAAAGGGATGGATTGTAATGTGGAATGGAATGTGGAATGGAATGGAATGGAATGTGGAAGGGAATGTGGAATGGAATGTGGAATGTAATGTAGAATATAATGGAATGGAATGTGAAATGAAATGTGGAATTTAATGGAATGGAATGTGGGAGAGAATGTGGAATGGAATTGAATGGAATCTGGAATGGAATGCGGAGTGAAATGTGGAATGGAATGGAAAGGAAACAAATGGGATATGGAATGGAACGTGGAATGTAACGTCGAAAGGAATGGAATGCAACGTGCAACGGAATATGGAATGGAATGGAATGGAATGCGGAATGGAATGTGGAATGGAATGGAATGGAATGAGGAACGGAATGCGGACGGGAATGGAAGGGAATGTGGAATAGAATGGAATGCAATTGAATGGAATAGGAATGGAATGGAATGGAATGTGGAATGCAACGGAATGGAAACAAATGAGGAATTGAATGAAAGGAATATGGAATGGAATTGAATGGAACGTGGAAAAGAATATGAAATGGAATATGGAATGGAAAGTGGAATGGAATGGAATGGAATGTGGAATGGAATGGAATGTAATGTGGAATAGAATGGAATATAACAGAATGGAATGGGAATGGAATGGAATGGTATGTGGAATGCAATGGAATGCAAAGAAATGAGGAATTGAATGGAAAGGAATGTGGAATGGAATGGAATGGAACGTATAATGGAATGTTAAATGGAATGGAATACAACGTGGAATGAAACGGAATGGAATGTGGAATAGAATGTGGAATGGAATGTGGAATGGAATATAATCAAATGTGGAATAGAATGGAATGGAATGGAATGCCGAATGGAACAGAGTGGAATGTGGAATGCAGTGCAATGGAATGAAATGTGGAATGGAGTGGAATGGAATGTGGAAAGGAATGCAATGGAATGTGGAATGGATTGTGGAATGGAATCTGGAATACAATGGAATGGAATGTGGAAAGGAATGGAATAGAATGTGGAATAGAATGGAATGGAATGGAATGTGGAATGGAATGTGGAAAGGAACGGAATTTGGAATGCAATGTGGAATGGAATGAGGAATGGAATGGAAAGGAATGTGAAATGGAATGGAATGGAATGTGGAATGGAATGGAAAGTGAAGCGGAATGTGGACTGGAATGTGAAATGGAATGTGGAATGAAATCTGGACTGGAATGTGAAATGGAGTGAAATGTAATGTGGAAAGGAATGGAATGGAAGGTGGAATAGAACGTGGAATGGAAAGTGGAATGGAATTTGGAATTCAATGGGATAGAATCTGGAATGGAATGTTGAAAGGAATGGAAAGGAATGTGTAATGGAATGCGGACTGGAACGTGGAATGTAACGTGGATATTAATGTGGAATGGAATTGAATGTGTAATGGAATGTACAATGGAATTTATTATGGAATGGAATGGAATATAGAATAGAATGTGGAGTAGAATGGAATGGTGAAAGGAGTGGAATGCAATGGAATGTGGAATGGATTGTGGAATGGAATGCGGAATGGAATGAGGAATGGAAAGGAATGTTATGTGGAATGGAATGTGGAATGGAAATTGCAGTGGAAAGTGGAATGGAATGGAAAGCAATGTGGAATGTAACGTGGAATGAAATGGAATGGAACGTGCAATGGAACGTGGTATGTATAGTTTAATGGAACGTGGAATGGAATGTGGAATGGAATGGAATGGAATGGAATGGAATGTGAAATGCAATGGAACGGAATGTGGAATGGAATGTGAAATGGAATGTGGAATGGAATGTGGAATGGAATGGAATGGAATGTTGAATTGAATGTTGAATGGAATGGAATGGAATGTGGAATGGAATGTGAAATGTAATGTGGAATGGAATGTGGAATGGAATGGAATGGATTGCGAAATGGAATGTGGAATGGAATTTGGAAGGGAACCTGGAATGGAATGGAATGTGGAATGGAAGGGAATGGAAAGTGGAAAGGAATGTGGAATAGAAAGGAATGGAATGTGGAATGGAATGGTATGTGAAATGAAAGATGGAATGGAATGGAATGGACTGTGAAATGGAATAGAATGTGCAATGTAATGTGGAATGGAATGGAATGGAACGTGGAATGGATTGGAATGCAGAATGGAATTTAGAAAGGAAGGAAATGCAACATTGAATGGAATGAGGAATGGAATGTGAAATGGAATGTGGAATGGAACGTGAAATAGAAAGGAATGGATTGTGGAATAGAACGTGGAATTGAATGGAATGGAACGTGGAATGGAACGTGGAATGTGGAACGGAATGTAATGGAATGAAGAATTGAATGGAAGGTAAAGTGGAATGGAATATGGAATGGAATAGAATGGAATGTGATTTGGAATGGAAAGGAATGTCGAATGGAATGGAATGGAATATAGAATGGAAAGTTGAATGGAATGGACCAGAATGTGGAATGGAATGGAATGGAATGTGGAATGGAAAGCAATGGATCGTGGAGTGGAACGTGGAATGGAATGTGGAATGGAATATGGAATGGAATGGAATGGAATGCGTAACGGATTGGAATGGAATGTGGAATAGAATGGAGTGGAATGGAATTTGGAGTAGAGTGGAATGGAATGGAAGGTGGAATGGAATGTGGAATGGAAGGTTTTGTAATGTGGAACGGAATGGAATGTGGAATGGAATGGAATGGAATGTGGAATGGAATGTGGAATGGAACGAAGAATGGAATGGAATGCAATTTGTGGTGGAACATGGATTGGAACGGAGAGGAACGTGGAAAGGAATGTGGAATGAAATGTGGAACGGAACGTGGAATGAAATGGAAAGGAACGTGTAATGGAACTTGAAATGGAATGTGGAATGGAACGTGGAATGGAAAGGAATGGAATGTGGAATGCAATGTGGAATGGAATGTGGAATGGAATGCGGAACAGATCGGAATATAATGTTTAATGGAATGTGGAATAGAATGTGAAATGTAATGTGGAATGTAATGTGGAATGGAACGTAATGGAATGTGGAATGGATTGTGGTATGGAATGTGGAATGGAAAGTGTAATGGAACGGAATGGAATGTGGAATGGATGGTGGAATAGAATGGAAAGGAACGTGGTACAGAACTTGGAATGAAACATGGAATGGAAAGTGGAATGGAATGTGGAATGGAACGTGGAATGGAATGTGGAATGGAATGTAGAGTGCAACGTGGAAAGGAATGGAATGGATCATGGAATGGAACATGGAATGGACTGGAATGGAACGTGGATTTGAATGTGGAATGGAATGTGGAATAGAAAGTGGAATCGAATGTGGAATGGAATGTTCAATGGAAAGGAATTGAATGTGGAAAGGAATGGAATGGAATGTGGAATGGGATGTAATGTGGACTGGAATGGTATGTAAATGAATGGAATGTGGAATGGAAATTGGAATGGAAAGTGGAATGGAATTGAATGGAACGTCGAATGGAAAGTGGAATGGAAATGGAATGGAAGGTGGAATGGATGGTGGAATGAAACGAGGAATCGAATGGAATAGAAGTTGCAATATAATGTGAAATGGAATTGAATACAATGTGGAAAGGAATGTAATCGAATGTGTAATGGAATGTGGAATGGAATGGATTGGAATGTCGTATGGAATGTGGAATGGAATAGAATGGAATGGATTGGAATGTGGAATGGAATGGAATGTAATATGGAAGGGATTGTGGAATGGAAAGTGAAATGTAATGTGGAATGGAATGGAATGTAATGTGGAAAGGGATGGGGAATGGAATGAAATGGAATGTGGAATGGAATGCGGAATGGAATGTGGAATGGAATGTGGAATGGAATGTGAAATAGAATGTGCAATGAAATCAGGATTGAAATGGAAGGGAATGTGGAATATCATATGGATGGGAATGCAACAGAATGTGGAATGGAATGTGGATTTGAATGGAATGGAATGTGGAATGAAATGGAATGGAATGTGAAATGGAATGGAATGGAATGTGCAATTGAATGAGGAATGGAATGGAATGCAATGAGGAATAGAATGTGGAATGGAATGTGGAATGGATTGGAATGGAATGAGGAATAGAATGTGGAATGCAATGGAATGGAATGGAGAATGGAAACTAATGGAATGGAATTTGGAATTGAATGTGCAGTGGAATGGAATGGAATCTGGAATAGAATGGGGAATGCAATGGAATGGAATGCGGAATGCAATGGAAGGAATGGAATGCAATGTGGAATAGAATAGAATGGAATATGGAATGGAACGTGGAATGGAAATTGGAATGTGGAATTTAACGTGGAACGAAAAGGAATGGAAGGGAATGGAATGTGAAATGGAATGTGGAAATGAATGCAATGTGGAATGTATTGGAATGGAATGGAATGTGGAATGGAAGGTGGAATGGAATATGGATTGGAATGGAATGGAATGTGGAATGGATTGGAATGGAATGCGAAATGGAATGTTAAATGGAATGTTGAATGTAATGTGGAATGGAATGAAATGGAGTGTGGAAAGCAAAGGAGTGGAACGTGGAATGTAATGGAATGGAACGTCAAATGGAAAGTGGAATGGAGTGTGGAATGGAACGTGGAAAGGAATGTGGAATGGAATGCAATGGAATGTGGAATGGAAAGGAAGGAAATATGGAATGGAATGTGGAATGGAATGGAATCGAATGTGGAATGGAAAGGAAGGGAATGTGGAATGGAAAGGAAGGGAATATGGAGCAGAATGCGGAATGGAATGGAATGGAAAGTGGGATGGAAAGAAAGGGAATGTGGAATGGAGTGTGGAATGGAATGCATTGGAACGTTTAATGGAATGGAAAGGAACGTGGTATGGAATGTGGAAAGCGATGGAATGGAAAGTGGAATGGAATGTGCAATGGAATGCGAAATGGATTGTGTAATGGAATGTGGAATGGAACAAGAAATGGAATGTGGAAAGGAATGTGGAATGGAATGTGGGAAGGAACAGAATGGAATGTGGAATGGAATGTGTAATGGAACATTTAATTTAATGGAAAGGAACGTGGAATGGAACGTGAATGGAATGCTATGGACCGTCAAAGGAAGCTGGAATGGAACGTGGAATGGAATGTATAATGAAATGGGCAATGGAATGTTGAAAGTAACGTGCAATGTAATGGAATGGAAAGTGGAATGGAAACTGGAATGGAATGGAATGGATAGCAGAATGGAATCCGGAATGGAATGTGGAATGCAACCTGGAATGGAACGTGGAATGGAACGCAATGAAATGTGGAACGGAATGCGGAAGGGAATGGAATGGGATGTGGAATGAAATGTTGAATAGAATGTGTAATGGAATGGAATGGAATGTGGAAAGGAATGGAATGGAATGAGGAATGGGATGTGGACAGGAAAGGAATGCAATGTGGAATGGATTGTGGAATGGAATGGAATGTGGAGTGGAAAATTGAATGGAATGTGTAACGGAATATGGAATGGAATAGATTGGAACCGAATGCAATGTGGAATGGAATGTGGAATGGAATGAGGAATGGAAAGTGTAATGGAATGTGGAATGTAATGGAATTGAATGTGTAATGGAATGCAATGGAATATGGAATAGGATGGAATGGAATGGAAGGTGGATTGGAAAGTGGAATGCAGTGTGGAATGGAATGGAATGGAACGTGCAATGGAATGGATCGTGAAATGAAATGGAATGGAATGTGGATTGGTATGGAATGGAAAGTGGAATGGAACATAAAATGGAACGTGGAATGGAATGTCGAATGGAACACGGAATGGAACGGATAGGAATGTGGAAGAGAAAGTGGAATGGAATGTGGAAAGTAGCATGGAATGTAATGGAATGGAACAGTGGAAAGTAATGGAATGGTACGTGGAATGGAATCTGGAATGGAATGTTGAATGGAACCTGGAATGGAACGTGGAATGGAATGGAATGGAATGTGGAATGGAATGTGGAAAGGAATTGAATGGAATGTGGAATGGGATGTGGAAAGTAATGGAATGCATTGTGGAATGGAATGTCGAATGGAAGGTGGAAAGGAACAGAATGGAATGTGGAAAGGAATGTAGAATGGAATGTGGAATGGAAAGTGGAATGGATTGGAAAGGAATGTCGAATGGAACGTTGAATGAAATGCAATGGAACGTGGAAAGGAACTTGTTATGGTACGTGGAATGGAACATGGAATGGAACGTGGAAAGGAACATGGAATGGAATGTGGAATGGAATGTTGAATGGAACGGGCAATGGAATGGAATGGAAGGTGGAATGAAACGTGGAATGGAATGGAATGGAACGTGGAACGGAATGTGGAATGGAATGAGGAATGGAACGTGGAATGGAGAGGAAAGGAATTTGGAATGGAAAGTGGAATGAAATGTGGAATGTAATGTGGAATGGAAAGGAATGGAACGTGGAATAGAATGTGGATTGGCATGGAATGGAATCCAGAATGGATTGGAATGGAATTGTATGCAATGTGGAATGCAAAGGAATGGAATGTTGAATGGGACTTGGAATGGAATGTGGAATGGAAAGTGGAATGGGATGGTGTGGAATGTAGAATGGAAGGGAATTGAATGTAGATTGGAAGGGAATGGAATATGGAATGGAAAGTGGAATGGGATGGTGTGGAATGTAGAATGGAAGGGAATGGAATGTAGAATGGAAGGGAATGGAATTTCGAATGGAATGTGGAATGATATGGAATCGAATGGAATGGAATGTGGAATTGAATGGAATGGGAAGTGGAGTGGAATGGAATGGAATGTGGAATGGAATGGAACGGAATGGAAAGGAAGGTGGAATGAAACGTGAAATGGAATGTGGAATGTAACTTGGAATGGAAAGAAATGGATCATGGAATGGAGTGGAATGGAACGTGGAATGGAATGGAATGGAACTTGGAATGGAATGTGGGATGGAATATGGAATGTAATGCAATGGAATGTGGAATGGAATGTGGAATGGTACATGGAATGGAACATGGAAGGGAATGTGGTTTAGAATTTAATGGAATGTGGAATGGAATGCAAAGGAATGTGGAATGGAATGTGTACTGGAATGCAAAGGAATGTGGAATGGAATGTGGAATGGAATGGAATCGAATGTGGAATGGAATGTGAAATGGAATGTGTAATGGATTGTGGACAGGAATGCAATGGAATGTGGAATAGAATGTGGAATGGAATGGAATGTGGAATGGAATGGAATGATATGTTGAATGGAATGGAGAATGGAATGTGGAAAGGAATGTGGAATGGAATGTAATGTAATGTGGAAGGCAAAGTTTAAGGAATGGAATGGAATGTAGAATGGAATGCAATGGAAAGTGGAATGGTAAGTGGAATGTAATGGAATGGAATGTGGAATGTAACATGCAATGGAATGAAATGGAAAGTAGAATGGAGTGGAATTGAACGTGGAATGGAATGTGGAATGGCACGTATAATGGAATGGTATGCAATGTGGAATGGAATGGAATAGAATGTGGAAAGGAATGGAATGTAATATGGAATGGAACTTGGAATGGAATGGAATGGAACGTGGAATGGAAAGCCGAAACGAAAGTGGAATGCAATGTGGAATGGAATGGAATAGAACGTGGGATGGAATGTGGAATGGAATGTGGTATTTAATGGAATGGAATGTGAAATGGAATGGAATGGAATATGGAATAGAATGGAATGGAATGGAAGGTGGAATGGAAAGTGGAATGCAATGTGGAATGGAATGGAATGGAATGTGCAATGGAATGGACCGTGGAATGGAAAGGAATGGCATGTGGATTGCAATGGAATGGAATGTGAAATGCAATGAAATATAATCGAATGGTATGTGAAATTGAATGTGGAATGCAATGTGAAATTTAATAAAATGGAATGTGGAATGGAATGGAAGGGAAAGTGGAATGGAATGGAACATGGATTGGAATGGAATGGAATGTGGAATGGAACGTGAAATGTAACGAGGAATCGAATTGAATGGAATGTGGAATGGAATGGAATGGATTGTGGAATGGAATGTGGAATGGAATGGATTAGAATGTGGAATGGAATGGAATGCATACGGAAGGGAACGTTTAAGGGAATGTGGAATGGAATGGAATGGAATGGAATGGAATTCGCAATGCAATGTGGAATGGAACGTGCAATGGAAAGGAATGGAATGTAACGTGGAATGTATTGGAATGGAATGCAGAATGGAATGTAGCATGGAACGGAATGGAACGTGGAAAGGAACGTGGAATGCATCGTGGAATGGAAAGTGGAATGAAAAGTGGAATGTTATGTGGAAAGGAATGTGGAATGGAATATGGAATGGAACGTGAATTGGAATTGAATGGAACGTTGAATGGAAATTGGAATGGAATGGAATGGAACGTGGAATGGAAAGTGGAATCGAAAGTGGAATGGAACGTGGAATGGAACGTAGAAATGAATGGAATGGAATGTGGAATGGAATGGGCAACGGAAAGGAATGGTATGTTTAATGGAATGTTGAATGCAATGTGGAATGGAATGAAATGGTATGTGGAATTGAATGTGGAATGCAATGGAATGGAATGTGTTATGGATTGTTGAATGGAACGTGGAATGGAATATGGAATGGAATGTGGAATGTAATTTGGAATGGAAGGTGGAATGGAAGAGAAAGCAATGTGGAATGGAATGTGGAATGCAATGGAATGGAATGTGGAATGGAATGGAATGGAACATGAAATGCGATGTGGAATGGAATGGAATGCAACCTGGATTGGAATCGATTGGAATGTGGAATGGAATGGAATGAAATGTGGAATGGAATGGAATGAAATGTGGAATGGAATGCAGAGGAATGTGGAATGGAATGGAATGGAAAGCGGAATGCAGTGGAATGAAATGTGGAATGCAATGGAATGGAATGGAAAGTGGAATTGAATGGAATGGAAAGTGGAATGGAATGGAATCAAATGTAGAACGGAAAGGAATGGAATGTGGATTGGAATGGAATTGTATGGAACGTGAAATGGAATGTAATGGAATCGAGTGGAATGTGGAATGAAATGAGATCGAATGTAGAACAGAAAAGAATGGAATGTGGATTGGAATGGAATGGTGTGGAACGTGAAATGGAATGGAATGGAATAGAGTGGAATGTGGAAAGGAATGGAATGGAATGGAATGTGGAATGGAATGGAATGCAATGTGGAATAGAACGGAATGGAACGTGGAATAGAATGTGGAATGGAAAGTGGAATGGAACGTGGAATAGAATGGAATGGAATGTGGAATGGAATGGAATGGAATGGAATGGAATGGAATGGAATGGAATGCGGAATGAAATTGAATGGAATGGAACGTGTAATTGAAGGGAATGGAACAGGGAATGGAATATGGAATGGAATATGGAATGGAATGTGGAATGGAATGGAATGTGGAGTGGAATGGAATGGAATGTCTAATAAAAAGGAATAGAATGGAATGTACAATGGAATGTGGAGTGGAATGTGTAATTGAATGGAATAGAATTTAAGTTGGAATGGAATGGAATGTGGATTGGAATGAAATGGAATGTGGAATGCAACGGAATGGAATGGAAATTGAAATGGAATTTGGAATGGTGTTTAATGGAATGAAACGGAATGTGTAATGGAATGGAATGGAAAGTGAATTCAATGTGGAATGGAATGGATTGGAATTCAATGTGGAATAGAATGGATTGGAATGTGGAATGGAATGGAATGGAATATATAATGGAATGGAATGGAATGTGGAATGGAATGGAATGGAACGTGGACTAGGATGTGGAATGTAATGTGGAATGGAAGGTGGAATGGAATGTAATGGAATGCGGAATAGAATGGAATGGAATGGAATGGAATGTGGAATGGAGTGGAATGAAATGTGGAATTGAATGGAATGGAATGTGGAATGGAATGGAATCGAATGTAGAACGGAAAGGAATGGAATGTGGATTGGAATGGAATGGTATGGAATGTGGAATGGAATGGAATGGAATCAAATGGAATTTGGAATGGAATGAAATGGAATGGAATGTGGAATGGAATGTAATGGAATCAAATGGAATTTGGAATGGAATGAAATGGAATGGAATGTGGAATGGAATGGAATGCAATGTGGAATGGAATGGAATGGAACGTGGAATAGAATGTAGAATTGAAAGTGGAATGGAATGTGGAATGGAATGGAATGGAATGAGGTATTGAATAGAATGGAATGGAATGGAATGCGGACTGGAATAGAATGGAATGGAATGGAACGTGGAGTTGAAGGGAAACGAACGGGGAATGGAATATGGAATGGAATGCGGAATGTAATGGAATGGAATGTGTAATGGAATGGAATGGAATGTACAATAGAACAGAATGGACTGCAATGGAATGGGAATGGAATGCGGAATGCAATGGAAAGGAAGGATATGACGAATGGAATGGAATGGAATATGGAATGCAATGCCATGGAATAAAATGAGGAATTGAAAGGAATGAATGTGGAATGGAGTGGAATGGAATGTTGGATGGAATGCAATAGAACGTGGAATGGAATGTCGAATGGAATGCAAAGGAATGTGGAAAGAAATGGAATGGAAAGTGGAATAGAATGTGGAACGGAATGTGGAATGGAAAGTGCAATGGAATGGAATGGAATTGAATTAGGAATGGAATGCAATGCAAGGTGGAATAGAAAGGAATGGAAAGGAATGGAATGGAATAGAATGTGGAATGCAATGGAATGGAATGAAATATGGAATTAAATGGAATGGAATATGGAATGGAATGGAATGGAATGTGGAATGGATTGGAGTGGAACATGGAATGGAATGTGGAATGGAATGTGGAATGGTATCTGGAATGGAATGTGGAATGCAATGGAATGGTATTTTGAATGTAATGGAATGGAATATGGAATGGAATGGAATGGAATGTCGAATGCAATGTGGAACAGAAGGGAATTGGATGTAGAATGGAATGGAATGTGGAATGGAATGTGGAATGGAATGTGGAATGGTATCTGGAATGGAATGTGGAATGCAATGGAATGGTATTTTGAATGTAATGGAATGGAATATGGAATGGAATGGAATGGAATGTCGAATGCAATGTGGAACAGAAAAGAATTGGATGTAGAATGGAATGAAATGTGGAATGGAATGTGGAATGGAATGTGGAATGGAATGTTGAATGGAATGGAAGGTAGGAAAGAAAGGAATGGAATGTGGAATGGAATGTTGAATAGAAAGTGGAATGGAATGTGGAATGGAACGGAATGTAATGGAACTTGGAATGGAACGTGTAATGCAATGTGGAATGAAACGTGGAATGGAAAGCGCAATGGAATGTGGAACGCAATGTGGAATTTAATGTAATGGAATTTGGAATGGAATGTGGAATGGAATGGAATGCAATGTGGAGTGGAATGTGGAGTACAATGGAATGGCATGTGGAATGGAATGTTGAATAGTATGTGGCATGGAATGGAATTTAATATGGAATGGAACGTGGAATGGAATGGAATGTTGAATATTATGTGGAATGGAATGGAATTTAATCTAGAATGGAACGTGGAATGGAATGGAATGGAAAGTGGAATGGAACATGGAATGGAACGTGGAATGGAACGTTGAATGGAATGTGGAATGGAACGTGGAATGAAATGTGCAGTGGCATGTGGAACGGAACACGGAATGATATGGAATGGAAGGTGGAATGAAAGGTCGAACTGATTGGAATGGAAAGTGGAATAGAACGTGGAGTGGAATGTGGAATGGAAGGTGGAATGGAATGGAATAGAACGTGGAACGGAACGTGTAATGGAATGTCGATTGGAAAGGAATAGAAAATGGAATGAAATGGAATGGAACGTGGAATAGAATGTGGAATGGAATGTGGAATGGAAAGTGGAATGGAATGGATTGGAATGTGGAATGGAATGTAGTGAAAAGTGAAATAGAATGGAATGAAATGGCATGGAATGCGGAATGGAATGGAGGAGAATGTGGAATGCAATGCAATGGAATGAGATGCGGAATTGAGTGGAAAGGAATGTGGAATGGAATGGAATGGAATGTGGAATGGAATGGAATGGCAGGTGAAATGGAATGTGAAATGGAATGGAATGCAATGTGGAGTGAAACGTGGAATGGAATGTGGAATGGAAAGTGGAATGGAACGTAGAATGGAATGGAAAGCATCGTGGAATAGAATGGAATGCAAAGTGGAATGCAATGAGGAATTGAATGTGGAATGGGACATGGAATGGAATGGAATGCAACTTGGAATGGAATGTGGAATGGAGTATGGAGTGGAATGTGGAATGGAGTATGGAATGTAATGCAATGGAATGTGGAATGGAATGTGGATTGGAACGTGGAATGGAATGTGGAAGGGAATGTGGTTTAGAATTAAATGGAATGTGGAAGGGAATGGAATGGAACTTGGAATGGAATGTGGACTGGAATGCAAAGGAATGTGGAATGGAATGTGGAATGGAATGGAATCGAATGTGGAATGGAATGTGAAAAGGAATGTGTAATGGATTGTGGACAGGAATGCAATGGAATGTGGAATGGAATGTGGAATGGAATGGAATGTGGAATAGAATGGAATGATATGTTGAATGGAATGCAGAATGGAATGTGGAAAGGAATGTGGAATGGAATGGAATGGAATGTGGAAGGCAATGTTTAAAGGAATGGAATGGAATGTGGAATGGAACGTGGAATGGAATGGAATGGAATGTGGAATGTAACGTGCAATGGAATGAAATGGAAAGTGGAATGTAATGTGGAATGGAATGAATTGGAGTGTGTAATGGGAGATAGAATAGAATGGAATGACATGTGGAAAGGAATGGAATGAAATCTGGAGTGAAATGGAATGGATCGCAGAAAGGAATATGGAATGGAATGTGGAATGGATAGTGCAATGGATTGGAATGGAAGGAGGAATGGAATGGAATGGGATGTGGAATAGAATGTAATGGAATTGAATGGAATGGGAATGGAATGGAATGTGGAATGCAATGCAATGGAAAGAAATTAGGAATTGAATGGAAAGGAATGTGGAATGTAACGGAATGGAATGTAGAATGGAATATCGAATGGAAAGGAATACCACTTGGAATGAAATGGAATGGAATGTGGAATAGAATGTGGAATGGAATATGGAATGGAATATGGAATGGAATGGATTGGAATGTGGAATGGAATGTAAAGGAATGTGGAATGGAGTGAAATGGAATGGCATGGAATTCGGAATGGAATGGAGTGGAATGTGGAATGCAATGCAATTGAAAGAAATGTAGAATTGAGTGGAATACAATGTAGAATGGAATGGAATGGAATGGAATATGGAATGGAATGGAATGGAACGTGGAATGGAATGTGGAATGGAATGCGGAATGGAATGGAATGAAATGTGAAATGGAATGTGGAATGAAAGGTGGAATGAAAGGTGGAATGGAATGGAATGCAAAGTGGTATGCTATGTGATGGAAAGAAATAAGCAATTGAATAGAATGGAATGTGGAGTGGAAAGGAATGGAATGTGAAATGGAATGGAATAGAACTTCGAATGGAATGTGGAATGGAATGGAGTGTAGTGTGGAACGAAATGGAATAGAAAGCGGAATAGAATGTGGAATGGAAAGTGGAAAGGAATGGAATGGAAAGTGGAACGAAATGGAATGGAAAGCGGAATATAATATGGAATGGAATGTGGAATGGAATGTTTTGGAATGTGGAATAGACTCGAAAGGAGTGCAATTTAAGGCGAAATGGTATGGAATGGAATGTGGAATGCAATGGAATTGAATGATATGCGGAATTCGATGGAATGGAATGTGGAATGCAATGGAATGGAATGTGGAATGGAATGGAATGGAACGTAGAATCGATTGTGGAAATGAATGTGGAATGGAATCTGGAATGGAATGGAATGGAATGTGGAATAGAAAGGATTGCAATGTGTAAGAATGCAGTGGAAAGGAATGTGGAATGGAATGTGGAATGTAACGTGGAATGGAATGGAAAGGAATGTGGAATGGAATGGAAGGTTGGATGGAATGGAATGGAATGTGGATTGGAATGGTGTTGAATGTGGAATGGAATGTGGAATGGAATGGAATGGCATTTGGAACGGAAAGTGGAATGGAATGGAATGGAATATGGAAAGGAATGTGGAATGGAATGGAATGGAATGTGGAATGGAATGCAATGGAATTGTATGGAATGTGGAAAAGAATGGAATTGGAGATGTAATGGAATATGGAATAGAACGTAGAATGGAATGTGGAATGGAACATAGAATGGAATGTGGAAAGGAATGGAATGAGATGTGGAATGGAATGCGGAACGGAAAGTAATGGAATGTGAAAAGGAATGGAATGATATGGAATGAGGAATGGAATGCAATAGAATGAAATGGAATGTGGAATGGAATGCAATGGAATTTTGAATGGAACAGAATGGAATGTGGAATGTAATGAAATTCAATTTGGAATAGAATGGAATGGAATGGAATGGAATGTGGAATTGAATGGAATGAAATGTGGAATGCAATGGAATGAAATGGAACGTGGAATGGAATGGAAGGGAATGTGGAGTAGAATGGAATGTAATGTGCAATAGAATGGAACGGAATGTGGATTGGAACGTGGAATGCAATGGAATGGAATGTGGAATGGAATGTGGAATGCAACGGAATGGATTGTGGAATGGAATATGTAATGGAATGAAGTATGGAATGGAATGTTGAATGGAACGTGGAACGCAATGTGGAATGGAACGGAATGTAATGTGGAACGGAATGTGGAATGGAAAGTGTAATGGAATGGAATGGAATGTGGAATGGAAAGTGTAATGGAATGGAATGGAACGTGGAATGGAATGTGTAATGAAACGGAATGGAACGTGAAATGGAACATGGAATGGAAAGTGGAACAGAACGTGGAATGGAAAGGAATGGAATGGAATGTAATAAACAATGGAAGGGAATGGAAAGTGGAATGGAATGCAGTGGAATGTGGAATGGAATGGAATGGAATGTGGAATGGAAATAATGGAATGCAGAATGAAGTGGAATGGTATGGAATGTGGAATGGAACGGTATGGTATGGAATGTGCAATGGAATGGAATGGAATGGAATGTGGAATGGAATGGAATGGAATGGAATGTGGAATGGAATGGAATTGAATGTGAAATGAAATGTGTAATGGAATGTGAAATGTAATGTGGAATGGAAAGTGGAATGTAATGGAACGGAACGTGCATTGAAAAGTGGAATGGAACGCGGAATGGAACGTGGAATGTAATGTGGAGTGGAATGAATGGAATGTGGAATGGAATGGAATGGAAAGGAATGGAAAGTGAAATGGAATGTGGAATGCATTGTGAAATGGAATGTGGAATGAAATGTGAAACGTAATGAAAAGGAACGTGGAATGGAAAGGAATGGAACATGGAATGCAATGGAATAGAATGTGGAATGGAACGTGGAAAGGAACTTGGAATGGAACGTGGAATGGAATGTGGAGGGAATGTGGAATGGAATTTAATGGGAAGTGGAATGGAATGTGGAATGGAATGGAATGGGCTGTGGAACGGGTTGAGGAATGGAATGGAATGGAATGTGGAATGCAACGTGGAATGGGACGTGGAATGGAATGGGCAAAGGAATGTGAAATTGAAAGTGGAATGGAATGGAATATAAGGTGGAATGGAACGTGGAATTGAATGCAGAATGGAATGGAATCTGCAATAGAAGGTGGAATGGAATGGAATGTGCGATGGAACGTGGAATGGAATAGAATGGAACATGAAATGGAACTTGGAATGGAACGTGGAATGGAACAAGGAACAGAATGTGGAATGCCGCGTGGAATGTAATGTGCAATGTAAAGTAGAATGGAATGGAATGGAATGTGGAGTGGAATGAAATGTAATGTAACGTGGAACTGAATGTGGAATGGAATGGAATGGTATGTGGAATAGAATGTGGAATGGAATGGAATGTAATGTGGATTGGAATGTGGAATGGAACGTGGAATGGAATGGATTGTGGAATGAGAATTGCAATAGAATGGAATGGAACCTGGAAACGAACGTAGACTGGAACGTGAAATGGAATGTGGAATGGAACTTGGAATGGCATTGGCAATGGAAGGTGGAATGGAAAGTGGAATGTAATGGAATGGAAAGTGGTATGGAATGTCTCATGGAAAGTGGAATGGAATTTGTTATAGTATGGAATGGAACGTAGAATGGAATGTGAAATGGAATGTGGAAGGGAAAGTGGAATAGAACGTGGAATAGAATGGAATGAAATGTGTAGCAGAATGCAGACGAATGTGGAATGGAATGTGGAATGGAATGTGGAATGGAAAGTGGATTGTAATGGAATGGAATTTGGAATGGAATGGAATGGATTGTGGAATGGAAAGTGGAATGGAATGTGGAATGTGACGTGGAATGGAAAACAATGTAATGTGGAATGGAAGGGAGTGGAATGTGGAATGGAATGGAATGGAATGTGGAACAGAATGTGGAATGGTATAAAATGGAATAAGGAATGGAATGGAATTTAATGGAATGAAATGCGAAATGGAACATGGAATGCAACGTTGAATGGAATGTGGAATGGAACAGAAAAGAATGAGAATGGAAGGTAACAGAATGTGGAATGGAATGTGAAAGAATGGAATGGAATGTGGAATGCAATGGAAAATAATGTGGAATGGAAGGTAACAGAAAGTGGAATGGAATTTGGAATGGAATGGAAAAAATGTGGAATGGAAAAAAAATGGAAGGTAATGGAATGAGGAATGGAATGGAATGGAACGGAATGGAATGTGGAATGGAATGGAATGGTATGGGGAATGGAAATGAATGATATGCGGAATGGAACGGAACGGTAAGCAATGTGGAATGGAATGGAATTGAAAGGTTTGGAATGTGGAATGGAATGGAATGGAATGGAATGGAATGGAATGTGGAATGGAATGGACTGGAAAGTGAAAAGGAATGTGGAATGGAAGGTGGAATGGAAGGGATTGTGGAATGGAATAGAATGTGGAATGGAGTGAAATGGAATGGAATGTAGAATGGAATGGAAGGAAATGTGCAATGGACAGGAATGGAATGTGCACTGGAAAGTAACGGAATATGGAATGGAATAGATAGTGGAATGAAATGGAATGGAATGGAATGTAGAATGGAATGGAACAGAATGAATTGGAATAGAATGTGTAATGGAATGGAATGGAATGTGGAATGTTATAGAATGTGGAATGGAATGAAGTGGAATGGAATGTGAAATGGAATGTAATGGAAAGTGGAATGGAATGGAATGGCATGTGAAATGGAAAGGAATGGAATGGAATGTGGACTGGAATGTGGAATGGAAGGTGGACTGCACTGTGGAATGTATTGGAATGGATTGTGTAATGGAACGTGGAATGGAATGGCATGGCATGTGTAATAGAACGTGGAATCGAACGTGGAATGGAAAGTGGAATGGAACGTGGAATGGATCAGAAAGGAAAGTGGAATGCAATGGAATGGAAAGTGGAAAGGAATGTAATGGAAATGTGTATGGAATGTGGAATGGCACGGAATGCGCAATGGAATGTTTAATGGAATGGAATGCTGACTGGAAAGTGGAATGGAATGGAATCGAATGGAATGTAGAATGGTATGTGGAATGGAATGTGGAATGTAAAGTGGAATGTAACGTGGAATGCAATGTGGAATAGAATGGAATGGAATATGGAATGGAATGTGGAATGGAATGTGGAATGGAATGTGGAATGGAATGGAATGGAAAGTGGAATGGAATGTGTAATTTAATGGAATGGAATGTGGAATGGAATGGAATGGAAAGTGCAATGGAAACTAAAATGGAACGTGGAATGTAATGTGTAATGGGACGTGGATTGCAACGTGGAAAGGAACGTGGAATGGTACATGGAATGTAAACTCTAATGGAATGTGGAATGGAATGGGAATGGAATGTGGAATGGAATCGATTGTGGAATGGAATTTAATTGGGAATGGAATGTAATGAAATTTGCAAAATGGAATGGAATGGAATTTGGAATAGAAAGGAATGGAGTGTGGAATGGAATAGAATATCGAATAGAGTGCAATTGAAAGGTATCTGGAATGGAATGTGGAATTGAATGGAATGGAATGTGTAATGGAACTGAATGTGGAATGGAATGAAATGGAATCGAATGTGGAATGGAATGGATTATGATGAGGAATGGAATGAAACGGAATGGAATGGAATGTGGATTGGAATGGAATGGAATGCGGAATGCAACAGAATGTGAAATGGAGTGGTTTGGAAAGGATTGTGGAATAGTATGCAATGTTATGAGGAATGGAATGGAATGGAATGGAATGGAATGGAATGGAATGGAATGGAATGGAATGGAATGGAATGTGGAATAGAGTGGAATGGAATGTGGATTGGAATAGAATGGAATGTCTAACGGAATATGGAATGGAATGGAATGTGGAATGGAATGGATAGGAAATTGGAATGGAACGGTATGGAATGTGGAATGGAATGTGGAATGTAAAGAAATGGAATAGAATGTGGAATGTAATGTGGAATGAAATGGAATATAATGTGGAATGGAATGGAATGATATGGAATGTGGAATGGAATGGAATGTGTAATGGAATGGAATGTGGAATGGAAATTATTGGAATGTGAAATGGAATGGAATGGAATGTAATGCGGAATGGAATGGAATGTGGAATGGAATATAATGGAATGGAAATGTATGTGGAACTGAATGGAATGGGAAGTTGAATGGAAGGGAACGGAATGGGGAATAGAATTGGGAATGGAAAGAAACGGAAGGTGCAATGGAAAGTGAAATGGATTGTGGAATGGAACATGGAATGGAATGAAATGGGATGTGGAATGGAATGGAATTTAACGTGAAAAGGAATGGTATGGAACGTGGAATGGAACGTGGAATGGAATTGAATGGAAGGTGGAAAGGAATGTGGAATGGAATGTGGAATAGAACATAGAATGGAATGTGGAATGGAAGGTGGAATCGAATGTGGAATGGAATGTGGAATGCAATGGAATGGAATACGGAATGCAATGTGGAATGGAATAGAATGTAATGGAATGTGCAAAAGAATGTGGAATGGAATGGAATGGAATGTGGAATGGAATGGTATGGAATGGGGAATGGAATGGAATCGAATGGAATGTGGAATGGAATGTGGAATGGAAAGTGGAATGGAATGAAATGGAATGTGAAATGGACTGTGATGGAATGTGGAATGAAATGGAATTGAATGGAATGTGGAACAGAATGCTGAATGGAATGTGGAATGGAATGCAATGCAATGTGGAAAGTAATGGAATGGAATGTGGAATTGAATAGAATGGAAGTTGAAATGGAATGTGGAATGGAATGTGGAATAGAATGAAATAGAACGAGGAATGGAATGGAATGGAAGTTGGAGTGGAATGGAATGAAACGTTTAATGGAACCTGGAATGGAACATGTAAAGGAAGGTGGAATGGAAAGTGGAAAGGAATGTGGAAAGGAATGGAATGCAATGTGGAATGAAATGTGGAGCAGAATGGAATGGAATGTTGAATTTAATGCAATGGTTTGTGGAATCTAATGTGGAATGGAATGGAATGTGCAATGGAATGGAATGCAATATGGCATGGAACGTAGAATGTAATGGAATGGACCGTGGAAGGAACATCTAACGGATCGTGGAATGGAACGAGGAATGGAACGGAATGTAACGTGGAATGCAATGTGGAATGGAACGTGGAATGGAGTGGAATCGAATGTGGAATGGAATGTGAAATGGAATGGAATGAAATGTATTACGCAATATGAAACGGAATGGAAAGGAACGTGGAATGGAACGGAATGGAATGTGGAATGGAATGTGGGAAGGAGTGGAATGGATTGTGGAATGGAATGGAATGCAATGTTATGGAATGTGCTAGGGAATGGAAATAAATGTGTAATAGAGTGTGGAATGGAATGGAATTGAAAGTGGAATGGAACGTGGAATGGAACGTAGAATGGAAGGTGTAATGGAATATGGAAAGGAACGTGGAATGGAATGGAATAGAATGGAATGTGGAATTCAATGGAATGGAATGTGGAATGGAATGGAATGGAATATTGAATGGAACGTAGATTGGAAAGTGGAAAAGAATAAGCAAAGGAATGCAATGGAATGGGATGTGGAATGGAATGGAATGTGGAATCGAATGGAATGCAATGGAATGAAGAATGGAATGGAATGTGGAATGGAATGGAATGGAATGGAATGTGGAATGGAATGGAAAGTGTAATGGATTGGGATGTCTAAAGGAACGAAATGGAATATATAATGGAATGTTGAATGGAATGGAGTGGAATATGGAATGGAATGGAATGGAATATGGAATGGAATGGAGTGGTATGGAATGGAATATGTAATGGAATGGAACGTGAAATGGAATGGAGTGGAATGGAATGGAATATGTAATGGAATGGAACGTGTAATGGAATAGAATGGAATGAGGAATGGAAAGGAAAATTATATGGAATGGAATGGAATGGAATGGAATGTGAAATGGGATGTGAAATGGAATGTGGAATGGAATTTGAAATGGAAGGTAGAATGGAATGTGGAATGAAATGTGGAATGGAATGTGGAATGGAATGTGGAATAGAATGAAATGGAACGAGGAATGGAATGGAATGGAAGTTGGAGTGGAATGGAATGAAACGTTTAATGGAACCTGGAATGGAACATGTAAAGGAAGGTGGAATGGAAAGTGGAAGGGAATGTGGAAAGGAATGGAATGGAACGTGGAATGAAATGTGGAGCAGAATGGAATGGAATGTGGAATGGAATGCAATGGTTTGTGGAATGGAATGTGGAATGGAATGGAATGTGCAATGGAATGGAATGCAATATGGCATGGAACGTAGAATGGAATGGAATGGAACGTGGAAGGAACATCTAACGGATCGTGGAAAGGAACGAGGAATGGAACGGAATGTAACGTGGAATGGAATGTGGAATGGAATGTGGAATGGAACGTGGAATGGAGTGGAATCGAATGTGCAATGGAATGTGAAATGGAATGGAATGAAATGTATTACGCAATATGGAACGGAATGGAAAGGAACGTGGAAAGGAACGGAATGGAATGTGGAATGGAATGTGGGAAGGAGTGGAATGGATTGTGGAATGGAATGGAATGCAATGTTATGGAATGTGCTATGGAATGGAATTGAATGTGTAATAGAGTGTGGAATGGAATGGAATTGAAAGTGGAATGGAACGTGGAATGGAACGTGGAATGGAAGGTGTAATGGAATATGGAAAGGAACGTGGAATGGAATGGAATAGAATGGAATGTGGAATGCAATAGATTGGAATGTGGAATGGAATGGAATGGAATGTGGAATGGAATTGAAAGGAAGGTGGAATTCAATGGAATGGAATGTGGAACGGAATGGAATAGAATATCAAATGGAACGTAGATTGGAAAGTGGAAAAGAATAAGCAAAGGAATGCAATGGAATGGGATGTGGAATGGAATGGAATGTGGAATCGAATGGAATGGAATGGAACGAAGAATGGAATGGAATGTGGAATGGAATGGAATGGAATGGAATGTGGAATGGAATGGAAAGTGTAATGGATTGGGATGTCTAAAGGAATGAAATGGAATATGTAATGGAATGTTGAATGGAATGGAATGGAATATGGAATGGAATGGAATGGAATGGAATGGAATATGGAATGGAATGGAATATGTAATGGAATGGAACGTGAAATGGAATGGAGTGGAATGGAATGGAATATGTAATGGAATGGAACGTGTAATGGAATAGAATGGAATGAGGAATGGAAAGAAAAAGTATATGGAATGGAATGGAATGGAATGGAATGTGAAATGGGATGTGAAATGGAATGTGGAATGGAATTTGAAATGGAAGGTGGAATGGAATGTGGAATGAAATGTGGAATGGAATGTGGAATGGAATGTGGACTAAAATGGAATGGAATGTGGATAGGAATGTGGAATGCAATGTGGAAAAGAATGCGGAATGGAATGCAATGGAATGTGGAACGCAAAGGAGTGCAATGCGGAATGGAATGTGGGAAGAAATGTGGAATGGAACTTGGAAAAGAATGGAATGGAAGGTGGAATGGAACGTGGAAAGTAATGGAATGCAACATGGAATGGAACGTGGAATGGATGTGAAATGGAATGTGAAATGGTACGTATAACAGAATGTGCAATGGAATGTGGAGTGGAACATGGAATGAAATGTGGAATGGAATTTGGAATGGAATGGAAAGGAATGTGAAATGGAACTTGAATGGAATCAAAATTGGAAGGGAATGTTGAATGGAACTTGGAGTGGAATGTATAATGGAATGTGGAATGGAAAGTGGAGTGGAATGGAATGTGGAAAGGAATGGAATGGAACTTCGAATGGGAAGTGGAATGGAATATGAAATGAAACGTGGAATGGAACGTGGAATGGAATGGAATGGGTTGTGCAATGGAATGTGGATTTGAAGGTGGAATAGAATGAGTAATGCAATGGAATGTAATGTGGAATGGAATGGAATGTGGAATGGATTGTGGAATTGAATGTGGAATGGATCGTGGAATGCAACATGGAATGGAATGGAATGGAATGTGGAATGGAATATGGAACGATAAGCATTGGAGTGAGGAATGGAGTGTCGAATGGAATGTTGAATGGAATGGAAAGTGGAATGGAATGTGGAATGGAATAGATTGGAATGTTTAAATGAAATGGAATGGAATGTGGAAAGGAATGTGGACTACAACGGAATGCAATGTGGAATGGAATGGAATGGAATGTGGAATGAAATGTTTAACGTAATGTAGCATGAAATCTGGAGTGGAACGTGGAATGCAACGTGGAATGAAATGGAATAGATCGTTAAATGGTACGTGGAATGGAACATGGAATAGAAGGGGGAATGGAGCATGGAATGGAATGCAATGGAACGTGGAATGGAATGTGGAATAGAATGTGGTATGGAATGGAATGGAACGTGAAATGGAAGGGATTGGAATGTGGAATGGAATGTGAAATGGAACGGAATGGAATGTGGAATGGAATGTGGAATGGAATGGGATGGAATGTGGAATGGGATGCAATGGAATGTGGAATGGAATGGAATGCAATGTGGAACGGAACGCAATGGATCGTGGAATGGAATGTGGAATGGAATGTGGAGTGGCAAGTGGAATGGAACGGAGTGCAATATGGAATGGAATGTGAAATGGAATGTGAAATGGAACGTGGAATGGAATGCAATGTGGAATGGAACGTGGATTGTAATGGACTGGAACGTGGAATGGAAGCTGGAATTGAATGTGGAATGGAAAGCGGAATGGAAAGGAATGTGTAAAGGACTGTGGAAAGGAATGGAATGGAATGTGGAATGGAATGTGGAATGGCACGCCGAATGGAATGTGGAATGGAAAATGGAATGGAATGTGCAATGGAACGTGCAAAGGAATGGAATGCAAAGTGGAACAGTACGTGGAATGGAATGGAAAGGAAAGTGGAATACAATATGGAATGCTATGTGGAATGGAACACAGAATGGAATGGAAAGCAATGTGGAATGGAATGAGTAATGGATTGTGTAATGGAATGTGGAATGGAATGTGGAAAGGAATATGGAAAGGAATGTGGAATGGAAAGGAATGAAATGTGGAATGAAATGTGGAAGGGAACGTGGAATGGAATGGAATGGAATGGAATGGAATGGATTGTGGAATGTAACGTGGAATGGAATGTGGAAAGAAAGTGGAATGCAATGGTACGGAACGTGGAAAGGTATGTACTGGAACGTGGAATGGAAAGTGGAAAGGAAAGTGGAATGGAACGTGGAATGGAACGTTGAATGGAAAGTGGAATGGAATGGAATGTGCAATGCAATGGAATGGAATGTGGAATGGACTGTGGAATGAAATCTGGAATGGAATGGAATGGAATTTGGAACGGAGTGGAATCGATTGCTGAATGAAAGATGGAATGAAATGTGTAATGTAACATGGAATGGAAAGGAATGGAATGTGGAATGGAAAGGAATGGAATATGGAATGGAAATGAATGGAATGTGGAATGGAATAGAAAGTAATGTGGAATGGAATGTGGAATGGAATGGAATGGAATGTGGAATAGAATGTGAAATAGAATGGAATGGAATCCGGAATGGAATGGAATGCAATGCGAAACGGAACGTGGAATGTAAGGTGGAATGGAACGTGGAATGGAACGTGGAATGGAACGTGGAATGGAATGTGGAATGGAATGTGGAATGGAACGTGGAATGGAATGGAATGGAATGTGGAAGGGAACGTGGAATGGAATGGAATGGAATGTGGAAAGTTATGTGGAATTGAATGTGGAAAGTAATGGAATGGAATGTGGAAAGGAATGTGGAATGGAAGGGAAAGGAATGGAATGCAGAATGGAATGTGGAAAGGAATTTGGAATGCATTGTGGAATGGAATGCAAAGGAATTTGGAATTTAAAGTGGAATGGAAAGTGGAAAGGAAAGTGGATTGGAATGGAGTGGAACAGAATGGAATGTGGAATGGAATGTGGAATGGAATGTTGACTGGAACGTGGAATGGGATGGATTGGAACGTGGAATAGAACATGGAAAATAACGTGCAATGGAAAGTGGAATGGAAAGTGGAATGGAACGTACAATGGAATGTGGAATGGAAATTGGAATGGTAAGGAATGGAAAGTGGATGGAATGCGGAATGGAATTGAATGGAAAGTGGAATGGAATGTGTAATGGACTGTGAAAGGAACTTGACATGGTACGTCGAATGTATTGTAATGGAATGTGGAATGGAATGTGGAATTAAATGTGGAATGGAATGCAAGGCAATGTGTATTGGAATGTGGAATGGAACGGAAAGGAATGTTCAAAGGAACGTGGAAAGGAAAGTTGAATAGAAAGTAGAATGCTATTGAATGAAATGTTCAATGGAACGTGGAATGGAATGGAACGGAACACGGAAAGGAACTTGGAAGGGAGAGTGGAATGGAACGTGGAATGGAATGTGGAATGCAGCATGGAATGGAATATGGAATGGAATGTGGAATAGAATGTGGAATGTAATGGAATGCAATATGGATAGGAATGAAATGGATTGGAATAAAACGTGGAATGGAACTTGGAATGGTATATGGAATGGATTGTGGAATGGAATGTGCAATGGAATGCGAAATGGAACGTGGAATGCAAAGGAATGGAAAGTGGAGTGGAATGTGGAATGTAATGGAATGGAACGTGGAATGGAATGTTGAATGGACTTTGGAATAGAAAGTGAAATGGAACGTGGAATGTATTGGAATGGAAAGTGGAATGGAATGTGGAATGGAATGTGCAATAGAAAGGGGAATGGAATGGAATGGAATGTGCAATGGAACGTGGAATGGAATGGAATGATACATGGAATGGAACTTGGAATGGAACGTGGAATGGAAAGTGGAATGGAATGTGAAATGCATCATAGAATAAAATGTGGAATGGAATGTGGAATGGAATGGAATAGAATGTGGAATGGAATGGAATTGAATGTGGAATGGAATGTGGAATGGAATGGAATGAGGAACGGAATGTGGAATGGAATACAATGGAATGCGGAGTGGAATGAAATGGAATGGTATGGAATGTGGAATGGAATGGAATGTAATGTGGAATGGAACGTGGAATGTAATGGAATGGAAGGTGGAATGGAATGTGGAATGGAATATGGAATGGAACGTGGAATAGAACGTGTAATGGAATGGAATGGAATGTGGAATGGAATGAGGAATGTAATCTGGAATGGAATGTTGAATGGAATGTGGAATGGAATGTGGAATGGAATAGAATGGAAAGGAGTGTGAAATGGAATGTGGAAAGGAATGCAATGGATTGTTTAAATGGAATGGAATGGAATGTGGAATGGAATGTGGAATGGAATGGAATGCAAAGTGGAATGGAATGTGGAATGGAATGGAATGGAATGTGAAAAGGAATGTTTAATGGAATGCTGAAAGGAATGTGGAATGGAATGTAATGGGATGTGGAATGGAATGTGAAATGGAATGTGGAATGGAATGTGCAATGTAACGCAATGAAATGTGGAAAGGAAAGTGGAATGGAATGTGGAATGAAACACAATGGAATGTGGAATGGATTATGGAATGGAATGTGTAATGGAAAGTATAATGCAATGTAATGATATGCGGAATGGAACGTGGAATGGAATGGAATGGAATGTGGAATCAAACTTGGAAAGAAACCTCTAATGGAACCTGGAATGGATTGTGAATTGTAATGTGGAATGGAAAGGAATGCAATGTGGAATGGAATGGAATGGAATGGAATGGAATGGAAACTGGAATGGTATGGAATGGAATTTTTAACTGAATGTGGAATGGAATGAAATGGAATGACAATAGAATGCTGAATGGAACGAAACGGAATGCGGAATGGAAAGGAATGGAACGGTATGGAATGTGGAATGGAGTGGAATGCGTGTGGAATGGAATGGAATGGAACGTGGAATATAAAGTTTAATGGAATGTAGAATGGAATGGAAAGGAATGTGGAATGGAAGGGAATGGAATGTGGAATGGAATGGAATGGAATGGATTGGAATGTGGATTGAATGGAATAGAATGTAGAATGGAAAGGAATGCAATGAGGAATGGAATGGAATGGTTTGGAATGTGGAATGGAAAGCAATTGAAGGTGGAATAGAATGGAAAGGTGTGGAACGTAGAATGGAATGGAGTGAAATGGAAAAGAATGTGGAAGAGTTTGGCATGGAATGTGGAATGGAATGGAATCCAATGTGTAATTTAATGGAATGCAATGGAATGTGGAATGGAATGGAATGTGGAATGGAATGTGAAATATAATGTAGAGGAATGTAGAATGGAAGGGAATGTAATGTGGAATGGAATGCAATGGAATGGAATGTTTAATGGAAAGAAATGGAATGTGGTTTAGAAAGGAATTGTTTGGAATGTGGAAGGGAATTGAATGGAATGGAATGTGGAAAGGAATGTGAAATGGAATGGAATGGAATGTGGAATGTAACGTGGAATGGAATGGAAAGGAATGTGGAATTTAATGGAATGGAATGGAAGGTGGAATGGAATGGAATGGAAAAGAATGTGGACGTGAATGGAATGGAATGGAATGCGGACTGGAATTGAATGGAATGTGGAATGGAAGGGAATGGAATGGAATGGAATGTGGAATGGAATGGAATGGAATGTGGAACAGAATATGGAATGTAATGTGAAATCGAATGTGGAATGGAATGTGGAATGGAATGAAATGGAACGTGGACTTGAATGGAATGGAACGTGGAATGGAATGGAATGGAACGTGGAATGGAATGTGGAATGGAACAAGGAATGGAACATGGAATGTAAAGTGGAATTGAATGAGGAATGGAATGGAATGGAATGTGGGATGAAATGTGGAATAGAATGCAATTGAATGATAATGGAATGTGGAATGGAATGGAATGGAATATGGAATGTATGTGGAATGGAATGGATCGGAATGTGGAATGGAATGTGGAATGAAATGTGGAATGGAATTGAATGGATTGCGGACTCGAATGTGGATTAGAATGTGGAATGGAATGTGGAATGGAATGGAAAGGAATCTGGAATGGAACATGGTATTAAATCGACGGAAACGTGGAATGGAAAGTGGAATGGAATGTGGAATGGAATGTGGAAAGGAATGGAATGGAATGTGGAAAGGAATGCAATGGAATGTGGAATAGAATGTGGAAAGGAATGGAATGGAATGTGGAATGCAATGTGAAATGGAATGTGGAATGGAAATTAATGGAATGTGGAAGGGATAGTGGAATGGAATGTGGAATGGATTGTGTAATGGAATGTGGAATGGAGTGGAATGGAATGTGGAATGGACTGTGGCATGGAACTTGGAATGCAATGCGATGGAATGTGGAATGGAACGTGGAATGTAATGGAATGGAACTTGGAATGCGTTGTGGAATGGAAAGTGGAATTCAATGGAATGGACAAAGAATGGAATGAGGAATGGAACTTGGAATCGAATGGAATGCATTGGAATGTGGAATGGAACTTAAAATGGAATGGAAAAGATCATGGAATGTAACGTGTAAAGGAACGTGGAATGGTATGTGGAATTGAAAGTGGGATGGAAAGTGGAATGGAATGTTGAATGGAAGGGAATTGATTGTAGAATGGAATGTGGAATTGAGTGTGGAAAGGAACATGGAATTGAATGGAATGGAATTTGGAACGGAACGTGGAATGGAATGAAATGGAATGGAATGGAATGAAATGTGGAATGAAATGGAAAGAAATGGAATGGAATGTGGAACTGAAAGGAATGGAAAGTGGAATGCAATGTGGAATAGTATGAAATGAAATGTGGAATGAAATGTGGATTCGAATGGAATGGAATGTGGAATGGAATGGAATGGAATGTGGATTAGAATTTAATGGAAAGTGGAACGGAACGTGGAATGGAATTGAATGCAATGGATTGTGGTATTGAATGGAATGGAATGTGAAATGGAAAGGAATGCAATGTGGAATACAATTTAATGGAAAGAGGAATGGAGCGTGGAATGGAACGTAATGAAATGGAAAGAATGGAATGTGGTATAGAACGGAATGGAATGTGGAATGGAATGTGGAAAAGAATGGAATGAAATATGGAATGGAATGTGGATTGGAATGGAATGGAATGTGGAATGGAATTGTATGGACTGCGGAATGGAATGTGGAATGGAATGTGGAATGGAATGTGGAATGGAATCTGGAATGGAATGGAATGGAAAGTGTATTGGCATGTGAAATGGAATGCAATGGAACGTGGAATGGAATGTGAAATGAAATGCAATGGAATGAGAATGGAACGTGGAATGGAATGTGGAATGGAATGCGGAATGGACTGCGGAATCGAATGTACAATTGAATATGGAATGGAATGGAATGGAATGGTGAATGGAATAAAATGGAATGTGGAATATAATGTGGAATGGAATGGAATGGAATGTGGAATTGAATGGAATGCAATGTGGAATGGAACGTGGAATGGAACGTGGAATCGAACATGGAATGGAACGTGGAATGGGACGTGCAATGGAATGTGGAATGGAAAGTGGAATGGAAGGGAGTGGAATGGAACGGAATGTGGAATGTAATGTGTAATGGAATGTTGAATGAAATGGAATGCAATGTGGAATGGAATATGGAATTGAATGTGGAGAGGAACGTTGAATGGAATGGAAAGGAATATGGAATGGAAAGTCGAATGGAATCGAATGGACAGTCAAACAGAAAGTGGAATGAAATGGAAAGGAACGTGGTTTGGAACGTGGAATGGAACATGGAATGGATTGGAATCAAACGTGGAATGGAATGTGGAATAGAACAATTAATAGAAAGTGGAATAGAAATTGGAATGGAATGGAATGTTGAATGGAATGGAATGGAATGTGGTATGGAATGGAATGTGTAATGGAATGGAATGGAAGGTGGAATGGAATGTGGAAAGGAATGTGGAATGGAGTGGATTGCAATGTGGAGAGGTATGTGAAATGGAATGTGGAATGAAATGGAATGCAAAGTCGAATGGAATGGAATGGAATGTGGAATGGAATGGAATAGAATGTATAATGGAAAGGAATGGAATGAGGAATGGAATGGAATGGTATGGAATGAGGAATGGAAAGGAATGGAATGGGGAATAGAATGAAACGGTATGGAATGTGGAATGGAATGGAATGGAATGTGGAGTGGAATGGAATGGAATGTGTAATGGAGTTGATGGAATGTGGAATTTAACGGAATGGAATGAAATGTGGAATGAAATGGAATGGAATTGAATGCGGAATGGAATGTAATGGAATGTGGAATGGAAGGGAATGGAAGAGAATGGAATGTGGAAAGGAATGGAATGGACTGTGGAATCGAATGTGGAATGGAATGTGGAATGGAATGGAATGGAACGAAATGGATTGTGTAATGGAATGTGGAATGGAATGGAATGGAAAGTTTAATGGAATGGAATGGAACGTGGAATGGGATGAAATGGAACGAGGAATAGAACATGGAATGCAACGTGGAACGGAACATTGAATGGAACCTGCAATGTAATGTGCAATGGAACAAGGAATGGAACATGGAATGGAAAGAATGGAAGGGAAAGGATCGTGGAATGGAAAGTGAAATGGACTGTAGAATGGAACGTGAAAGGGAAAGTGGAACGTATTGGAAGGGAATGTGGAATGGAATGTGGAATGGAATGTGGAATGTAATTCCAGGCAATGTGGAATGGAATGTGGAACTGAATGGAATGGAAAGTGGGATGGAATGTGGAATGGAATCTGGAAAGGAAAGTGCAATGGAATAGAATGGAACGGAATGGAACATGGAATGGAATGTGGAATGGAATATGGAATGGAATGTGCAATGCAATGGAAAGGAACATGGAATGAAATGTGCAATGGAATGTGGAATGCAAAGTGAAATGGAAAGGAATTGAAAGTGGAGTGGAACGTGGAATCGAATGGAATGCAATCTAGAATGGAACGTGGAATGGATTGTGGTATGAAATGTGGAATGGATGGTGGAATTGAACGGACTGGATTATGGTATAGAATGTGGAAAGGAATGTGGAATAGATAGTGGAAAGAAATTGAATGGAACGTGCAATGAAAGGGGAATGGAATGTAAAGGAACGTGGAATGGAACTTGTAATGGAAAGTGGAATGGAACGTAGAATTGAATGCGAAATGCAGCATGGAATGTAATTTAGAATGGAACGTGCTATGGAATGCAATGGAATGTGGAAAGGAAAGTGGAATGGAATGGAATGTGGAATGGAATGGAATATAATGTGGAATGGAATGGAATGGAATGTGGAATGGAAAGTGGAATGGAATGGAAAGGAATGTGGAATGGAATGGAAGGGATTGTCGAATGGAATGTGGAATGGAATGTGCAACGGAATCTGGAATGGAACGGAATGCAATGTAGAATGGAATGTGGAATGGAATGGACTGGAATTCCATATGCAATGGAATGGAAAGTGAAATGGAATGGAATGGAATCTAATGTGGAATGGAATGGAATGCAATGGAATGAAATGGAGTGGAAAGCAATGTGGAATGAAATGGAATGGAATGTGGAACAGAATGCGGAATGCAATGGAAAGGAATGTGGAATGGAATGTAGAATGAAATGCAATGGAATTTGAAATGGACTGTGGAATGAAATGGAATGGAATGAGGAATGGAATGTGTAATGGAATGGAATGGAATATAGACTGGAATGTGGAATGGAATGGAATGTGGATTGGAATGTGGAATGGAATGGAATGTAATTTGGAATGGAATGGAAAGTAATAGAACGTGGAATGGAATGTGGAATCGAACGTGGAATGGAATGGAATGGAAAGTGGAATGGAATGGAATGGAATGTGGAATGCAATGTGGAATGGAATGGAATGGAATGCAATGGAATGGAATGGAATGTGGAATGAAAAGGAATGGAATGTGAAATGGAATGTGGAATGAAACCTGGAATGGGAGGTGGAATTGAGCATGGAATTGAATGTACAATGGAATGCGGAATGGAACGTGGAATTGAATAGAATGGAAATTGGAATGGAACGTTCCAGAATAGAATGTGGAATGGAACGTGGAATGGAACATCGAATGGAATGTGGAATGGTAAGTAGATTGGAAAGTGGAATGTAATGTGGAATGGAAAGGAATGGAATGTGGAATGTAATGGAATAGAATGTGGTATAGAATGTGGAAAGGAATGGAATGGAACACGGAATGGAATGGAGTGGAATGCTATGGAATGTGGAAAGGAAAGTGGAATGGAAAGTGGAATGGAATGTGGAATGCCATGGAAAGGAATATGGAATGGATTGAGGAATGGAATGAAATGTAAATTGGAAGGTGGAATTGATTGTGGAATGGAATGTGGAATGGAAAGGAAAGGAATGTTTATTGGAATGTGGAATGAAATGGAGTGGAATGTGGAATGGAATGTAGAAAGGAATGGAAAGTAGAATGGAATGTGGAATGGAATGGAATGTAATTTTTAAAGGTAATACAATGGAATGCGTAATAGAATATGCAGTGAAATGGAATGCAACGTGTAATGCAATGTGGAATGGAATATAATGGAATGTGGAATGGAAAGTTAATGGAAAGAGGAATGAAATATGTAGTGGAATGTGGAATTGAACGTGGAAAGTTATGGAATGGATCATGGAATGGAACGTGGAATTATAGGTGGAATGGAGCGTGGAATGGAGTGGAATGCAACGTGGAATGGAATGGAATGGAAAGTGGAATGGAATGGAATGGATCGTGGAATGGAAAGTGGAATGCAATGTGGAATGGAATGTGGAATGGAACGTAGAATGGAATGGAATGGAACGTTGAGTGGAATGCGGAATAGAATGTGAAATGGAATGGAATGGAATGTGGAATGCAATGTGAAATGGAATAGTGGTATTTGGACTGGAATGTGGAATGGAATAGAATAGAATGTGGAAAGGGTTGGAATGGAATCTGGAATGGAATGCAATGGAATGGGGAATGGAATGTGTAATGGAATGGATTTGAAAGTGGAATCGAATTTGGAATAGAATGTGGAAAGAAATGTGGAATGGAATGGAATGGAATGTGGAATGGAATGTGGAATGGAAATTGGAATGCCATGTTTAATGCAACGGAATGGAATGTGGAATGGAATGTTTAAAGGAAGGTGGAATGGAATGGAAAGTGGAATAGAAAGTGGCATGGAATGGAATGGAATGTGGAATGGAATGTGGAATCAAATCTAATGGAATGTGGAATGGAAAGTGGAAAGGAACGTGGAATGGAATGGAATGTGGAATGGAATGTGGAATGGAATGGAATGTGGAATGGAACGTGGAATGCAATGGAATGGAAAGTGGAAGGGAATGTGGAATGGAAATGGGAATGGCATGTGGAATGGAATGGAATGGAATGTGGAATGGAATGTTTAAAGGAAAGTGGAATGGAATAAAATGGAACGTGAAATGGAAAGTGGAAAGGAATGGAACGGAATGTGTAATGGAATGTGGAATCAAATCTAATGCAATGTGGAATGGAATGGAATGGTATGTGCAGTGGCATGTGAAATGGAATGGAATGCAATGGAATCGAATGTGGAATGGAACGGAAAGAAATGTGGAATGGAACGTGGAATTGAATGGAATGGAATGTGGAATGGAACATGGAATGGAATGGAATGGAACTTGTAATGGAACGTGGAATGGAATGCGAAATGCAATCTGGCATGGAACATGGAAGGACATGGGCAAAGGAATGAGGAATGGAAAGTGGAATGGAAAGGAATACCAAGCGGAATGGAATGTGGAATGGAATGGAATGGAACGTGAATGGAATGTGGAATGGAATTGGGAATTGAACATGGAATGGAACGTGGAATGGAATGGAATGGAATGTGGAATGGAATGGAATGGATTGTGGAATGGAATGTGGAAAGGAATGGAATGGAACTTGGAATGGAACGCAATGGAATGTGGAATGGAAGACGTAATGGAATTTGGAATGGAATGTGGAATGGAAAGGAATGGAATGTGGAATGGAATGGACTGGAATGTGGAATTTAATGGAATGGAATGTGGAAAGGAATGTGGAAAGGAATAGAATGGAACGTGGAATAGAATTTGGAATGGACTGGAATGGAATCCGGAATGGAACGGAATGGAATGGAATGGAATGCAACGCGAAATTTAACGTGGAATGGAACACGGAATGGAATGTGGAATGGAATGGGAAAGAATGTGGAATGGAAGGTAATGGAATCTGGAATGGAATGTGGAATGGAATGGAATGGAATGTGGAATGTAATGGAAAATAATGTGGAATGGAAGGTAATGTGGAATGGAATGTGGAACGGAACGTGGAATGGAACGTGGAATGGAATGGAGTGGAAAGTAGAATGGAATGTGGAATGGAATGTGGAATGGAATTTGGAATGGAATGGAACGGAATGGAATGGAATTGAATGTGGAACGTTATGGAATGGAACGTGGAATGGAAAGTGCAATGGAGTGGAATGGAATGTGAAATGGAACGTGGAAAGGAATGTGGAATGGAACGTGGAATGGAATGTGGAATGGAACTTGGAATGGAATGTGAAATGGAATGGAATGCTGTGGAATGTGGAATGTTGAATGGAATTTGGAATGGAATGCAATGGAATGTGCAAGGGAAAGGAAATGAAAGTGGAATGGAATGGAATGGAATGGAATGTGGAAGGGTATCGAATGGAAAGTGGAATGGAATGGCATGGAATGGAATGGAATGCGGAATTGAATGGAATGGAATGTAAAGCAGAATGGAATGGAATGGAATGTGGAATGGTTTGGAATGGAATGGAATGGAATTGGAATGGAATGTGAAATGGAACGTGGAATGGAAATTGGAATGGAATGGAAAGAAATGGAACGTGAAATGGAACGTGGAAATGAACGCAGAATGGAACGTAGAAAGGAACGTGGAATGGAATGGAATGGAATGTGGAATGGAATGTAGAATGGAATGGAATGGAATGTCGAATATAATTTGGAATGGAATGGAAAGGAATTCAGAATCAAATCGAATGGAATGGAATGGAATGGAAAGAAATGAAATGGAATGGAATGTGGAATGAAATGGAATGGAAAGGGGAATGGAACATGGAATGGAACGTGGAATGGAATGTGGAATGGAATGCAATTGAATGTGGAATGGAAGGGAATGGAATGTGGAAAGGAATGTGGAATTGAATCGAATGGAATGCGCAAGGGAATGGAAACGAAAGTGGAACGGAATGGAATGGAATAGAATGAAATGCGGAGTGGTATCGAATGGAAAGTGGAATGGAATGGAATAGAATGAAATGCGGAGTGGTATCGAGTGGAAAGTGGAATGGAATGGAATAGAATGGAATGGAATGGAATAGAGTGGAACGTGGAATTGAGTGAAATGGAAAGCGGAATGGAACTGAATGGAATGGAATTGGAAAGCAATGTGAAATGGAATGTCGAAATGAAAGTAGAATGGAATGAAATGGAACGTGGAATGGAATGGCATGGTACGTGGAATGGGATGGAACGGATCGTGGAATGGAACGAGGATTGGAACACAGAATGGAACGTGGAATGGAATGTGGAATGGAATGGAAAGGAAAGTTGAATGGAATGGAATGGAATGTGGAATGGAATGGAATGGAAAGGAAAGTTGAATGGAATGGAATGGAATGTGGAATGGAATGGAATGTAACGTGGATTGGAACGCAGAATGGAACCTCTAATGGAATGCAGAATGGAAAGTGGAATGGAATGTAAAGGAATGTGAAATGGAAAGTAGAATGGAACGTGGAATGGAATGGAATGGTACGTGGAATGGAATGTGGAATGGAATGTGTAATGTAATGGAATGGAAAGTGGAATGCAAAGGAATGGAATGTGGTATGGAATGTGGAAGGGAATGTGGTATGGGATGTGTAATGGAATGGAATGGAATGTGGAATGGGATGTGGAATGGAATGGAATGGAGTGAGAAAGGGAATGGGGAATGCAATGAGGAATGCAATGCGGAATGGAATGTAGAATGAAATGGAATGGAATATGGAATGGAATGCAATGTAATGGGGAATGGAATTTGGAACGTAATGTGGAATGGAACGTGGAATGGAAAGTGGAATGGAACGTGGAATGGAACGTGGAATGCTACTTGGAATGGAATGTGTAATGGAAAGTGGAATGGAATGTGCAATGGAACGTGGAATCGAATGTGGAATGGAACATGGAATGGAATGTGCAATGGAATGTGGAATGCAACATGGAATGGAACGTGGAATGGAATGTGAAATGCAACGTGGAATGGAATGTGCAATGGAACGTGAAATGGAATGTCGAATGGAATGTGGAATGGAACGTGGAATGGAACGTGGAATGGAAAGTGGAATGCTACGTGGAACGGAATGTGTAATGGATAGTGGAATGGAATGTGCAATGGAACGTGGAATCGATTGTGTAATGGAACGTGGAGTGAAATGTGCCATGGAACGTGGAATGGAATGGCATGGAATGTGGAATGGAACTTGATTGGAATGCAATGTGGAGTTTAACTTGGAATGTAACGTGGAATGGAATGTGGAAAGGAACGTGGAATGGAACGTGGAATGCAATGCGGAAAAGAACGTGGAAAAATGTGGAATGGAAAGGAATGCAATGTGAAATGGAATGTGGAATGGAATGTGGAATGCAATCGAGTTGAATCTGGAATGGAAAGTGGAATGGAATGGAATGGAATGGAATGTGGAATGGAATGGAAAGGAATGTCAAAGATAATTTGGAATGGAATGCAAAAGAAGCCAGAATGCAATGGAATGGAATGGAATGGAATGGAATGGAGCGTGGAATGGAGCGAGGAATGGAACGTGGAATGGAACATGGAATGGAAGGGAATGGAATGTGGAATGGAAGGGAATGGAATGTGGAATGGAATGGAGTGGAATGGAATGGAATGTGGAATGTAATGGAATGGAATATGTAATGGAATGTGTAATGGAATGTGGAATGGAATGGAATGGTATGGAATGTGGAATGGAATGTGGAATGGAATGCAAAGGAATGCTCAAGGGAATGGAAACGAAAGTGGAATGGAATGAAATGGAAAGGAAATTGGAATTGTATCGAATGGAAAGTGGAAAGCAATGGAATGGAATGGAATGTTGAATTGAATGGAATGGAATGCAAAGCGGAATGGAATGGAATGGAATGAGGAATGGCATGGAATGGAATGGAATGGAATTGGAATGGAATGTGAGATGGAATCTGGAATGGAAAGTGGAATGTAAAGGAATAAAATGGAACGTGGAATGCAATGCATGGAACATGGAATGGAACGTGGATTTGAACGCAGAATAGAAGGTAGAAAGGAACGTGGATTGGAACGGAATGGAAAGATGAATGGAATGGAATGGAATGTCAAATAAAATTTGGAATGGAATGGAAAGGAATTCAGAATGGAATGGAATGGAATGGAATGGAATGGAACGCGGAATGGAACATGGAATGGAACATGGAATGGAATGTGGAATGGAATGCAATGGAATGTGGAATGGAAGGGAATGGAATTTGGAAAGGAATGTGGAATGGAATGGAATGGAATGCAATGGAAAGTGGAATGGAATCTGCAATGGAATGTGGAATCGAATGTGGAATTTAACGTGGAATGGAATGTGCAATGGAACGTGAAATGCAACGTGGAATGGAACGTGGAATGGAACGTGGAATGGAATGTGGAATGGAATGGAATGGAATGTGGAATGGAAGGGAAAGGAATATGGAGTGGAATGTGTAATGGAATGCAATGCAATGGAATGGAATGGAATGTGGAATTGAATGCAATGGAATCTCAAATGGAAAGTGGAATTGAATGGAATGGAAAGTGGAACGGAATTCAATGGAATTTGGAATGGAATGGAATATAATGGAAAGGAGGGTGGAACAGAATGAGAAATGGAATGTGGAATGGTACGTGTAATGGAACCTGGAATGGAACGTGGAATGGAATGGAATGGAACCTGTAATGGAACCTGGAATGGAATGTGGAATGGAACCTGGAATGGATTGTGGAATGGAATGTGGAATTTAACGTGGAATGGAATGGAATGTAACGTGGAATGGAACATGGAATGGAATGGAATGGAACGTGGAGAGGAACACGGAATGGATCGTGGAATGGAAAGTGGAATGGAATTCAATGGAACATGGTTTGTAATGTGGAAGGGAATGTGGTATAGAAAGTGGAATGGAATGTGGAATGGACTGTGTACTGGAAAGGAGTGGAATGTGGAATGGAGTGGAATGGAATGTGGAAAGGAATGGAATGGAAAGTGGAATGGAATGAAATTGAATGTGGAATGGAATGGAATGAAATGTTCCATGGATTGTGGAATGTAATGGAATGGAACGTGGACAGGAATCTGGAATGGAAAATGGAATACAATTCAATGGACTGTGGAAAGGAATGTGGATAGGAATGTGGAATCGAACGTGGAATGCAATGGAAAGAAACTTGGAGTGGAAAGTGGAATGGAATGTGGAAAGGAAAGTTTAATGGAATGTAGAATGTAATGTGGAATTGAAAGTAATGGAAAGTGGAATGGAATGGAATGGAATGTGGAATGGAACGGAATGTGGAATCCAATGGAATGGAATGTGGAATACAATCTGGAATGGAACAGAAAGGAAGACGGAATGGAATGAAAAGGCATAGTATGGAATGTGGAATGGAATGGAATGCAATTTGGAATGGAATGAGGAATGGAATGGAATGGAACGTGGAATGGAAAGTGGAATGGAACGTGGAATGGAAAGTGGAAGGGAATGGAATGGAATCTGGAATGGAAGGGAATGGATGTGGAATAGATTGTGTAATAGAATGGAATGGAATGTGGAATGAAATTCAATGGAATCTGGAATGGAAAGCAATGGACTGTGGATTGGAAGGGATTGGCATGGAATGTTGAATGGAATGCAATGGAATGGGATGGAATGTGGAATGGAATGGAATGTGGAATGGAATGGAATGGATTGTGAAATGGAATGTGGAATGGAATGGAAGGTTATGTGGAATGGAATGTGGACTGGAACGAGGAAACGTATGTAGTGTAATGTAGAATGGAAGGTGGAATGGAATGGAAAGGAAAGTGGAATGGAATGGAATGGAATGTGAAATGGAACGTGGAATGCAATGGGAAATAGAACGTTTAATGGAATGTGGAATGGAAAGGAATAGAACGCGGAGTGGATCGTCTAATTGAACGTTGAAGGGAACATGGAATGTGACGTGGAATGGAATGGAATGGAAGATGGAATGGAACTTGGAATGCAACGTGGAATGGAAGGTGGAATTGAATGTGGAATGGAATGAAATAGAGTGTGGAATGGAACTTGGAATGGAATGGAATGGAATATGGAATTGAACGTGGAATGGAATGGAAGGGAAGGTGGGATGGAAGGGAATGAAAGGTAGAATGGAATGTAAAATGGAATGTGGAGTGCAATGTGGAATAGAATGTGGAATGGAAAGGAATGGAATGTGGAATGGAATGCAATGGAATGTGTAATGTAATGTGGAAAGGAACGAGGAATGGAAATTGGAATGTAACGTCGAATGGAGCGTGCAATGGAACGTGGAATGGAATGTGGAATGGAATGTCATGTGGTATGCAATTCAATATGGAATGGAATGTGGAATGGAATGGAATGGAGTGTGGAATGGAAAGCAATGGAATGCTTAACGGAATGGAATAGTATGGAATTTGGAATGGAATGGAATGGAATGTGGAATGTAAAGTGGAATGGAATGTGGAATGGAATGGAATGGAATGTGTAATGTAATGGAATGGAAAGTGGAATGGAATGGAATGTGGAATGTGGAATGGAATGGAATGGAATGTGAAATGGAATGGAACGGAATGGAACGTGGAATGGGATGTGGAATGCAATGTGGATTGGAATGTGGAATACAATGTGGAATAGAATGGAATGGAATGGAATGTGGAATGGAATGGAATGGAATGTGGAATGGAATGTGGAATTGAATGGAGTGGAAAGTGCAATGAAATGTGAAATGAAATGGAATGGAATGTGTAATAGAAAGTAGAATGGATCGTGGACTAGACCGTGGAATGCAATATGGAATAGAATGTGGACTGGAATGTGGAAAGAAATGGAATGGAATGAGGGACGGAAGGCTGAATGGAATGGAATGTGGAATGGAATCGAATGAATGGAATGCGGAATGGAATGGAATGTGGAATGGAATGGAATGGAATGAGGAAGGGAATGTAGAATGGAATGCAGTCTGGACAGGAATGGAATGGAATATGGAATGGAATGGAATGTTGAATGGAATGGAATGGAATGAGGAAGGGAATGTAGAATGGAATGCAATGTGGATAGGAATGGAATGGAAAGAGGAATGGAATGAGGAATGGAATGGAATGGAATGTGAAATGGAATGGAATATGGAATGGAATCCAATGGAATGGAATGGAATGGAATGTGGACTGGAATGGAATGGAATGTGAAATGGTGTGTGGAATAGAATTGAGTGGAATGTGGAATGGTATGTGGAATTGAATGGAGTGGAAAGTGTAAAGGAATGTGAAATGGAATGGAATGGAATGCGTAATGGAAACTGGAATGGAACGTGGACTAGAACGTTTAATGCAATATGGAATGGAATGTGGAATGGAATGTGGAATGGAATGGTTTGGAACGTAGAATGGAATGAAATGGAATGTGCTAAGGAATAGAATGGAATGAGGAAGGGAATGTGGAATGGAATGGAAAGGAATGTGGAATGGAATAGAACGTGGGATGGAATCGAATGTGGAATGTAATGTGGAATTGAATGGAATGGAACGTGGAACTGAATGGAAGGTGGAATGGAAAGGAATGTGGAACGGAATGGGTTGCAGAATGGAATGCAATCTGGAATGGAATGGACAGGAATGGACAGTGGAATGAAATGGAATGGAATGGAATGTGGAATGGATTGGAATGGAATTTAGTGGAACTTGGAATGGAATGGAATGCAACGTGTAATGGAATGGAATGGAATGTGGAACGGAATGATTTGGAATGGAATGTCGAAAGGTATGGAACTTCGAATGGAATGGAATGGAACGTGGAATGGATTGGAAAGGAACACGGAATGGAAAGGAATGGAACGTGGAATGGAATGAAATGTGGAATGGAAAGTAGCATGGAACGTGGAAAGGAATGGAATGGAAAGGAATGGAATGTGGAATGGAACGTGGAATGGAATGCAATGGAATGTGGAATGGAATGGAATGTAATATGGAATGGAATGGAATGCATTGTAATGGAATGTGGAATGGAATGGAATTGAATGTGGAATTGAATGGAATTGAATGTGGAATAGAATTGAATGGAATGCAATGTGGAAGGTAATGGAATGCATTGTGGTATAAATGAAATGGAATGTTTAATGTAATGGAATGGAATCGAATGTGGAATGGATTGGAAAGTGGAATGGAATGGAATGTGGAGTGGAATGGAATGGAATATGGAATGGAATGTGGAATGGAACGAGGAAAGGAATTCAGTGGAATGTAGAATGGAATGTGCAATGGATTGTAATGAAATGTGGAATGGAATGGAATGGAATGTGAAATGAAATGTGGAATGGGATGTGAAATGGAATGTGAAATGGAATGTGGGATGGAATGGAATGGAACATGGAATGGAATGGAGTGGAACGTGAAGTGGATCGTGGAATGGAACGTGGAATCGAACATGAAATGGAACGTGGAATGGAATGGAATTGAACGTGGAATGGATCATGGAATGGAACTTGGAATTGAATGTGGAATGCAATGGAATGAAATGTGGAATGGAATTTGGAATGAAATGGAATCGAACATGGAATGGAACGTGGAATGGAATTAAATGGAAGATTGAATGGAAGGGAATCAAACGTGGAATGGAATGTGGAATGGAACGTGGAGTGGAATGTGGAATTGAACTTGGAATGGAAAGGAATGGAATGTGGAATGCAAACCAAGCGTATGGAATTTGGAATGCAATGGAATGGAATGCATAATGGAATGGAACGGAATATGGAAGGGAATGCAATGGATTGTGTAATTCAATGGAATGGAATAGAATGTGGAATGCGGAAAGGAATGAAATGGAATTTGGAAAGGAATGGAATGGAATGGAACGTGGAATGGAATACGGAATGGAACGTGGAATGGAATATGGAATGGAATATGGAATGGAATGTGGAATGGAATGTGGAATGGAATGTGAAATGGAATGGAATGGAATGTGGAATGGAATGGAACAGTATGTGGAATGCGATGAAATGTAGAATGGAATGCAACATGGAATGGAATGGAATGGAATATGGATTGGAATGGAATGGAATGTGGAATGGAATGGAATGGAATGGAATGGAATGGAATGTGAAATGGAATGTGGAATGGAATGTGAAATGGAATGAGGAATGGAAAGTGGAATGGAATGAAAAGGAACGTGGAATGCAAAGGAGAGGAAGGTGGAAAGGAAAGAAATGGAAAGTCAATTGGAAAGTGGAATGGAACGTGGAATGGAATGTGAAATGGAACGTGGAATGCAATGTGGAATAGAATGGAAAAGAAAGTGGAATGGAATGTGGAATGGTACGGAATGGAATGGAATAGAATGGAATGTGGAATGGTAAGGAAGGGAATGTGGAATGGAATGGAATGGAGTGTGGAATGGTGTGGAAAGTTGAATGGAATGGAATGGAATGTGGAATGGAATGGAATGGAAAGCAATGGATTGTGAAATGAAATGCGAAGTGGAATGTTGAATGGAATGTGGAATGGAACGTTGACTACAATGAAATGGAACGTGGAATTGAATGGAATGCAACGTGGAATGTTATGCAATGGAACGTGGAATGGAACGTGGAATGCAATGTGGAAGGTAATGTGGAATGGAATGCAAGGGAATGTGGAACGGAATGTGGAAATCAATGGAGTGGAATGAGGAATGGAATGTGGAATGGAATGTGGAATGGAACATGGAATGGAAAGTGGAATGGAACAGAATGGAACGTGGAGTGGAATGTGGAATGGAATGAAACGGAATGTGGAATGGAATAAAGAATGGAATGTGGAATGGAATGGAATGGAACGTGAAATGTACTGTGCAATGGAATGTGAAATCGAACGTGGAAAGGAATGTAAAATGGAATAAAATGGAAAGTGGAATGTAATTCAATGGATTTTAATGGAAAGTGGAATGGAACGTGGAATGGCATGCGGAATGGAACGGAATGAAATATGGAATGGAAAGTGGAATGGAAAGGAATGGTATGTAATATGGAATGGAACGGATTGTGGAATGGAATGTGGAATGGAATGGAATGGAATGTGCAAAGGGATGTGAAATGAAATGTGAAATGGAAACTGGAATAGAATGGAATGGAATGTGGAATGGAATGTGGAATAGAACGGAATGGATTGTGGAATGGAATGTGGAATGGAATTTAGAATGGAATGTGGAATTTAATTGAATGGAATGTGGAATGGAAAGTGGAATTGAACGTGGAATGGAATGGAATTGGGATGTGGTATGGAATGGAATGCAATGTGGAATTGAATGTGATATGGAATGGAATGGAAGGTGGAATTGTATGTATAATGGAATGGAATGGAATCTGGAATGGAATGTGGAATGGATTCGAAAGGAATGTGGAATGGAAGATGTAATGGAATGGAATGGAAAGTGGAATGGAATGTGGAATGGAATGTTGAATGGAATGTAGAATCAAATGCAGTGGAATGTGGAATGCAACGCGGAAAAGAATGGAAAGGAAAGTGGAATGGAACGTGGAATGGAAAGTGGAATGGAAAGTGGAATGGAACGTGGAATTGAATGTGGAATGGAATGTGGAACAGAACGTAAAATGGAATGGAATGGAACGTGAAATGTAATATGCAATGGAATGTGAAATCGAACATGGAAAGGAATGTGGAATGGAATAAAATGGAAGGTGGAATGTAATGCAATGGAATTTAATGGAAAGTGGAATGGAACGTAGAATGCAATGTGGAATAGAAAGGAATGAAATATGGAATGCAATATGGAACGGAAAGGAATGGTATGTAAAATGGAATGGAATGGAATTTGGGATGGAATATGGAATGGAATGGAATGAAATGAGCAAAGGGATGTGGAATAAAATGTGGAATTGAAAGTGGAATGGAATGGAATAGAATGTGGAATGGAATGTGGAACGGAAGTTGGAATAGAACGTAATGGAATGTGGAATGGAATGGGGAATGGAATTTGGAATGGAATGTGGAATGGAATGTGGAATGGAATGTGGAATTGAATGTGGAATGGTTTGGAATTGGAATGAGGTATGGAATGGAACGGAATGTGGAATGGAATGTGGCATGGAATGGAATGGAATGTGGAATTCTATGTATAATGCAATGGAAAGGAATGAGGAATGGAATGTGGAATGAATTGGAATGGAATGTGGAATGGAATGTGGAACGGCAGATGGAACGGAATGGAATGGAATGTGGAATGGAATGTGGAATGGAAAGGGGAATGCAACTTGGAATGGAATAGAATGAAACAAGGAATGGAATGCAATGGAACTTGGAATGGAATGTGGAATGGAATGGAACAGTATGTGGAATGCGATGATATGTGGAATGGAAAGCAACATGGAATGGAATGGAATGGAATACGGACAGGAATGGAATGGAATGTGGAATGGAATGGAGTGGAATGCGAAAAGGAATGTGGAATGGAATGTGAAATGGAATGTGGAATGGAAAGTGGAATGGAATGGAATGGAACGTGGAATGCGATGTGGAATTGAAAGTGGAATTCAATGGAATGGAATGTGGAATGGAATGAGGAATGGAACTTGGAATGGAAGGGAATGCAATGGAATGTGGAATGGAACATGAAATGGAACGGAAAGGAACATGGAATGTAACGTGGACAGGAACGTGGAATGGAATGTGGGATGGAATGTGGAATGGAATGTGGAATGGAATGTGGAATTTAACGGAATGGAATGTGGAATGGAATGTGGAATTGAGTGTGCAATGGAACATGGAATTGAATGGAATGGGAGTTGGAATGGAACGTGGAAAGGAATGAAATGGAATGGAAAGAAATGAAATGTGGAATGGAATGGAAACAAATGGAATGGAATGTGGAATTGAAAGGAATAGAAAGTGGAATGGAATGTAGAATGGAATGAAATGAAATGTGGAATGAAACGTGGATTTGAATGGAATGGAATGTGGAATGGAATGGAATGGAATGTGGATTAGTATTTAATGGAAAGTGGAATGGAAAGTGGAATGGAATTGAATGGAATGGAATGTGGTATAGCATGGAATGGAATGTGGAATGGAAAGGAATGCAATATGGAATAGAATTTAATGGAAAGTGGAATGGAGCATGGAATGGAATTTAATGGAATGGAAAGAATGGAATGTGGTATGGAATGAAATAGAATGTGGAATGGAATTTGGAATGGAATGTGGAAAAGAATGAAATGAAATATGGAATGGAATGTGGTTTGGAATGGAATGGAATGTGGAATGGATTGGTATGGACTGCGGAATGGAATATGGAATGGAATGTGGAATGGAATCTGGAATGGAATGGAATGCAAAGTATATTGGCATGTGAATTGGAATGCAATGGAACGTGGAAAGGAATGTAAAATGGAATAAAATGGAAAGTGGAATGTAATTCAATGGATTTTAATGGAAAGTGGAATGGAACGTGGAATGGCATGCGGAATGGAACGGAATGAAATATGGAATGGAAAGTGGAATGGAAAGGAATGGTATGTAATATGGAATGGAACGGATTGTGGAATGGAATGTGGAATGGAATGGAATGGAATGTGCAAAGGGATGTGAAATGAAATGTGAAATGGAAACTGGAATAGAATGGAATGGAATGTGGAATGGAATGTGGAATGGAATGTGGAATAGAACGGAATGGATTGTGGAATGGAATGTGGAATGGAATTTAGAATGGAATGTGGAATTTAATTGAATGGAATGTGGAATGGAAAGTGGAATTGAACGTGGAATGGAATGGAATTGGGATGTGGTATGGAATGGAATGCAATGTGGAATTGAATGTGATATGGAATGGAATGGAAGGTGGAATTGTATGTATAATGGAATGGAATGGAATCTGGAATGGAATGTGGAATGGATTCAAAAGGAATGTGGAATGGAAGATGTAATGGAATGGAATGGAAAGTGGAATGGAATGTGGAATGGAATGTTGAATGGAATGTAGAATCAAATGCAGTGGAATGTGGAATGCAACGCGGAAAAGAATGGAAAGGAAAGTGGAATGGAACGTGGAATGGAAAGTGGAATGGAAAGTGGAATGGAACGTGGAATTGAATGTGGAATGGAATGTGGAACAGAACGTAAAATGGAATGGAATGGAACGTGAAATGTAATATGCAATGGAATGTGAAATCGAACATGGAAAGGAATGTGGAATGGAATAAAATGGAAGGTGGAATGTAATGCAATGGAATTTAATGGAAAGTGGAATGGAACGTAGAATGCAATGTGGAATAGAAAGGAATGAAATATGGAATGCAATATGGAACGGAAAGGAATGGTATGTAAAATGGAATGGAATGGAATTTGGGATGGAATATGGAATGGAATGGAATGAAATGAGCAAAGGGATGTGGAATAAAATGTGGAATTGAAAGTGGAATGGAATGGAATAGAATGTGGAATGGAATGTGGAACGGAAGTTGGAATAGAACGTAATGGAATGTGGAATGGAATGGGGAATGGAATTTGGAATGGAATGTGGAATGGAATGTGGAATGGAATGTGGAATTGAATGTGGAATGGTTTGGAATTGGAATGAGGTATGGAATGGAACGGAATGTGGAATGGAATGTGGCATGGAATGGAAAGGAATGTGGAATTCTATGTATAATGCAATGGAAAGGAATGAGGAATGGAATGTGGAATGAATTGGAATGGAATGTGGAATGGAATGTGGAACGGCAGATGGAACGGAATGGAATGGAATGTGGAATGGAATGTGGAATGGAAAGGGGAATGCAACTTGGAATGGAATAGAATGAAACAAGGAATGGAATGCAATGGAACTTGGAATGGAATGTGGAATGGAATGGAACAGTATGTGGAATGCGATGAAATGTGGAATGGAAAGCAACATGGAATGGAATGGAATGGAATACGGACAGGAATGGAATGGAATGTGGAATGGAATGGAGTGGAATGCGAAAAGGAATGTGGAATGGAATGTGAAATGGAATGTGGAATGGAAAGTGGAATGGAATGGAATGGAACGTGGAATGCGATGTGGAATTGAAAGTGGAATTCAATGGAATGGAATGTGGAATGGAATGAGGAATGGAACTTGGAATGGAAGGGAATGCAATGGAATGTGGAATGGAACATGAAATGGAATGGAAAGGAACATGGAATGTAACGTGGACAGGAACGTGGAATGGAATGTGGGATGGAATGTGGAATGGAATGTGGAATTTAACGGAATGGAATGTGGAATGGAATGTGGAATTGAGTGTGCAATGGAACATGGAATTGAATGGAATGGGAGTTGGAATGGAACGTGGAAAGGAATGAAATGGAATGGAATGAAATGAAATGTGGAATGGAATGGAAACAAATGGAATGGAATGTGGAATTGAAAGGAATAGAAAGTGGAATGGAATGTAGAATGGAATGAAATGAAATGTGGAATGAAACGTGGATTTGAATGGAATGGAATGTGGAATGGAATGGAATGGAATGTGGAATGGAATGGAATGGAATGTGGATTAGTATTTAATGGAAAGTGGAATGGAAAGTGGAATGGAATTGAATGGAATGGAATGTGGTATAGCATGGTATGGAATGTGGAATGGAAAGGAATGCAATATGGAATAGAATTTAATGGAAAGTGGAATGGAGCGTGGAATGGAATTTAATGGAATGGAAAGAATGGAATGTGGTATGGAATGAAATAGAATGTGGAATGGAATTTGGAATGGAATGTGGAAAAGAATGAAATGAAATATGGAATGGAATGTGGTTTGGAATGGAATGGAATGTGGAATGGATTGGTATGGACTGCGGAATGGAATATGGAATGGAATGTGGAATGGAATCTGGAATGGAATGGAATGCAAAGTATATTGGCATGTGAATTGGAATGCAATGGAACGTGGAATGGAATGTGGAATGAAATGCAATGGAATGAGAATGGAATGTGGAATGGAATGCGGAATGGAATGTGGAATGGACTGTGGAATAGAATGTGGAATGGAATGTGGAATGAAATGGAATGGAATGGAATGTGGAATGGAATGTGAATTGGAATGCAATGGAATGTGCAATGGAATGTAAAATGAAATGCAATGAAATGAGTATGGAATGTGGAATGGAATGTGGGATGGAATGTGGAATATAATGCACTGCAAAGTGGAATAGAAAGTGGAATTGAATGGAATGGAATGTGGAATGGAAAGGAGAGGAATGTGGAGTGGAACGTGGAATGGAACGTGGAATGGAACGTGAAATCAAATATGGAATGGAACGTAGAATGGGATGTGCAATGGAATGTGGAATGGAAAGTGGAAAGGAATGGAATGGAATGGAACAGAATGTGGAGTGGAATGTGTAATGGAATGTTGAATGGAATGGAATGCAATGTGGAATGGAATATGGAATTGAATGTGGAGAGGTACGTCGATTGGAATGGAAAGGAATATGGAATGTAACGTGGTATGGAATGTGGAATGGAAAGGAATGGAATGCAAAATAGAATGAAATGGTATGGAATGTGGAATGGAATGTAATGGAAAGGAATGGAATGGAATATGGAATGGAATGGAATGGAAAGTGGAATGGAATTGATGGAATGTGGAATTTAACGGAATGGAATGGAATGTAGAATGGAATGGAATGGAATTGAATGTGGAATGGAATGTAATGGAATGTGGAACGGAAGGGAATGGAATAGAATGGAATGTGTAATGGAACGGAATGGACTGTGGAATCGAATGTGGAAAGTAATGTGGAATTTAATGTGGAATGGAACGGAATGGAACGGAATGGATTGTGGAATGGAATGTGGAATGGAACGTAGAATGGAATGGAATGGAATGTGGAATGGGATGGAATGGAAAGTGGAATGGAAGATGGAATGGAACGTGCAATGGAATGAGCAATGGAACGTGGAATGGAACGTGGAATGGAAAGGAATGGAAGGGAAAGGATCGTGGAATGGAAAGTGAAATGGACTGTGGAATAGAACGTCAAATGGAAAGAGGAATGTATTGGAAAGGAATGTGGAATGGAATGTGGAATGTAATGCCAGGAAATGTGGAATGCAATGTGGAATGGAATGGAATGGAAAGTGGAATGGAACGTGGAATGGAATATAATGGAATGTGGAATGAAATCTGGAATGGAATGGAATGTGGATTGGAAAGGAATGTAATGTGGAATGGAAAGTGGAATGGAATGTGGAATAGAAAGTGGAAAGGAATGGAATGGATTATGCAATGGAACGTGGAATGGAATGGACAGTAACGTAGAATGGAACTTGGAATGCAACATGGAATGGAACGAGGAATGGAATGTGGAATGCAGCGTGGAATGGAATGTGGAATGGAATGGAATGGAATGTGGAAAGGAATGGAATGAAGTGTGGAATGGAATGTGGAATGGAATGGAATGAAATCTGGAATAAATTGTGGGATGGAATGTATTGGAATGCAGAAGGGAATGGAATGGTATGGTAAGGAATGTTGAATGGAATGGAATGGGATTTTGAATGGAATGTTATGGAATGTAGAATGGAACGTGGAATAGAAAGTGGAATGGAATATGGAATGGAACGTGGAATTGAATGGAAAGGAACGTGCAATGGGATGTGGAATGGAATGGAATGGAATGTGGAATAGAATGTGGTATTGAATGGAATGGAATGCAGAACGGAATGGAATGGAATGGTTTGGAATATGCATTGGAATGGAATGGAATGTGGAATGGAATGGAATGGAATGGTTTCGAATATGCACTGGAATGGAAAGGAATGTGGAATGGAATGTTATGGAATGTGGAATGGAACGTGGAATGGAAAGTATTGGAAAGTCGAATGTAATGTGCAATGGAATGTGGAATGGAATCGAATGGAATGTGGAATGGAATGGATTGGAATGTGGAATGGAATGTGGAATGGAATGGAATGGAACGTGGAATGGAATGGAATGGAATGTGGAATGGAATGTAACGTGTAATGGAAATGAATGGAATGTGCATTGGAATGTAAGGAATGTGTATTGTAATGCAATGGAATGGAATGGAATGTGTAAGGGAATGTGAAATGGAATTTGGAATGGAATGTGAAACGGAATGTGCAATGCAATGTGGAATGGAAAGAAGTGCAACGTGGAATGGAATTTAACGGAACGTGGAATGGAATGGAATACAAAGTGTAATTTAACATAGATTGGAACGTGGAATTTAATGTGGAAGGGAAGGTGGAATGGAATGTTTAATGGAATGTGGAATGGAATGGAATGGATTCGAATGTCAAATGGAATGTGGAAAGGAATTTGAAAATTAACGTGGAATGAAATGAGGAATGGAATGGAATGTAACGTGGAAAGTAATGTGAAATTTAATGTGGAATGGAATGTTTTGGAATGTTGAATGGAATGTGGAATGGAAGGGAATTGAATGTGGAATGGAATGTGGAATGGAATGGAACGGAATGTGAAAAGGAATTGAAAGGAATGTGAAATGGAATGTAGAATAGAAGGTGATATGGAATGTGCAATGGAAACGAATGGAATGTGGAATGGATCGTGGAGTGGAACATGGAATGGAAAGCGGAATGGAAAGTGGAATGGAATGGAATGGAATGTGGAATGGAATGTGGAATGGAATCAAATGCAATGGAATGGAACGCAGAACGCAATGGAATGGAATGAGGAATTGAATGGAATGGAATGGAATGTGGAATGGAGTGGAATGTAATGTAGAATTGAATGGAATGGAACGTGGAATGCAAAGTGAAAAGGAATGTGGAATGGAATTTGGAATAGAATGGAATGGAATGGAAAGTGGTACAGAATGAAATGGAATGGAATGTGGAATTGAATGTGGAATGGAATGTGGAATGGAAAGTGGAATGGAATGGATTGGAATGTGGTATGAAATGTAATGGAATGTGGAATGTAATAGAACGTGGAATGGAATGGAATGGAATGTGGATGGGAATTGAATGCAACGTGGAATAGAATGGAATGGAATGGAATGGAGTGTGAAATGGAATGCGTAATGGAATGTGGAAACGAATGTGGAATGGAATCAGTTGTAACGTGGAATGGAGTGTAGTGGAATGTGGAATGGAATGCAATGGAACGTGGATTGGAACGTGGAATGGAATGTGGAATGGAATGTGGAATAGAATGGAAAGTAGTGTGAAATGGAATGTGGAGTGGAATGGAATGGAATGTGGAATGGAATGTAGAATGGAATGGAATGGAATGTGGAATGGAATGGAATAGAATATGGAATGGAATGTGGAAAGGAATGTGGAATGGAATGGAATGGAATGTGGAATTTAATTGAATGGAATGTGAAATGGATTGCAGAATAGAAGGTGGAATGTAATGTGGAACGGAATGGAATGGAAGGAAGAATGGAATATGGAATGTATAATGGAAAGGAATGGAATGTGGAATGGAATTGAATGGAATGTGAAATGGAATGTGGAAAGGAAGGTGGAATTGAACGTGGAATGGAATGGAATGGAACGTGGTATAGACTATGGAATGGAATAGTATGAAATGTGGAAGGGAATGGAATGGAATGTGGAATGGAACGTGGAATGGAACATATAATGGAATGTGGAATGGATCGTGGAATGGAATGTGGAATGAAACGTGGAATGGAAAGGAATGGAATGTGGAATGGAATGTGGAATGGAATGGAATGTGGAAAGGAATGGAATGGAATGTGGATTGGAATTGAATGTCATGTGGAATAGAATGGAATGGAATGGAATGTGAAATGGAATGTGGAATTGAATGTGAAAACGAATGTGCAATGGAATGAATTGGAACGTGGAATGGAATGTAGTGGAACGTGGAAAGGAATGCAAGGCAACGTGGATTGGAACGTGGAATGGAATGTGGAATGGAATGTGGAATGGAAAGGAATAGAATGGAATGTGAAATGGAATGTGGAGTGGAATGAAATGGAATGTCGAATGGAACGTTGAATCGAAGGGAATGGAATGTGGAATCGAATGTGGAATGGAATGGAATAGAACACGGAATGGAACGTGGTATGGAATGGAATGGAACATGGAATGGAATGGAATGAAACGTGGAATGGAATGTGGAATGGAATGTGGAGTGCAATGTGGAAGGGAATGTGGTATGGAATGGAATTGAATGTGGAATGGAAAGTGGAATGGAATGTAAAGTAATGTTGAACGGAATGGAATGGAATGGAATTTGGATTGGAATGGAAAGGAATGTGGAATGTAATGCAATGGAATGTGGAATGGAATTGAATGGTATTTGGAATGGAATGTGGAATGGAATTGAATGAAATGTGCAATGAAATAAAATGGAATTAAATGGCATGCGAAATGAAATGTGGAATGGAATGTGTAATGGAATGTAGATTGGAATGTTCAATGGAATGAAGTGGAACGTGGAATGGTATGGAAACAAACGTGAAACTGGATGGAATGGATAGTGGAGTGGAACATGGAATGGAACGCAGAATGGAACGTGTAAAGGAATGGAATGGAATGTGGATTGGAATGAAATGGAATGTGGAATAGAAAGTGGAATGGAATGCAATGGAATGTGGAAAGGAAAGTGGAATAGAATGGAACAGAATGTGGAAAGGAATGGAAAGGAGTGTGGAATGCAATGTGGGACGGAATGGAATGGAATGGGGAAAGGAATTTGGAATGCAAAGGAATGTGTAATGCAAAGTGGAATGCAATGTGGAATGGAATGGATTGGAATGTGGAATGGAATGTGGAATGGAATGTAATGAAATGTGGAATTGAATGGAATTTGTTTGTATGGAATGTGGAATGGAATGGATTCGAATGTGGAATGGAATGTGGAATGGAATGGAACGGAATGTGAAATGGAATTGAATGGAATGTGAAATGGAATGTAGAATAGAAGGTGGTATGGAATGTGGAATGGAATGGAATGGAATGTGGAATGGAACAGGGAATGGAACGTGGAATGGAAAGCGGAATGAAAAGTGGAATGGAATGTGGAACGGAACGTGGAATGGAATGGAGTGGAATGTGGAATGGAATCAAATGCAATGGAATGGAATGCAGAATGCAATGGAATGGAATGTGGAATTGAATGGAATGGAATGGAATGTGGAATTGAATGGAATGGAATGTAGAAATGAATGGAATGCAACGTGGAATGCAAAGTGAAAAGGAATGTGGAATGGAATTTGGAATAGAATGGAATGGAAATTGGACTGGAATGGAATGGAAAGTGGTACAGACTGAAACGGAATGTAATGTGGAATGGAATGTGGAATGGAATGTGGAATGGAAAGTGGAATGGAATGGATTGGAATGTGGAATGGAATGTAATGGAATGTGGAATGGAATGGAACGTTGAATGGAATGGAATGGAATGTGGATTGGAATTGAAGGCAATGTGTCATAGAATGAACTGGAATGGAAGGGAGTGTGAAATGGAATGCGTAATGGAATGTGGAAACGAATGTGGAATGGAATCAATTGTAAGGAGGAATGGAATGGATTTGAATGAGGGAAGGAATGTGGAGTGGAATGGAAAGGAAAGTGAAATGGAACGTGGAATGGAAAGTGGGATGGAAAGTGGAATGGACCGTGGAATGGAATGTGGAATGTAATGGAAGGGAGTGTGGATTGGAATGCAATGGAATGTGGAATGGAATGGAACGGAATTGAATGGAATGTGAAATGGAATGTGGAATGGAATGTGAAATGGAATGTAGAATGGAATGTGAAATTGAATGAAACCAAACGTAGAATGCAAAGGAATGGAAAGTGGAATGGAATGAAATGAGATGTGGAATGGAACGAAATGAGACCTGTAATAGAAGGTGGAATGGAACATGGAATGCAATGTGCAATGGAATGCAGAATGGAACACGGAATGGAATGGAACATGGAATGTATCGTGGAATGTAATGGAAAGGAAAGTGTAATGGAATGTGGAATTGGTTGTGGAATGGAAAGTGAAATTGAATGGAATAGAATGTGGAATTTAATGTTGAAAGGAATGGAGTGGAATGTGGAATTGAATGTGTAATGGAATGGAATGGAATGTGGAATAGACTGAGTAATGGAATCGAATGGAATGGGAAATGGAATGTGGATTGGAATGGAGGGGAATGTGGAATGGAATGGAATGGAAAGTGCAATGGAATGTGGACAGGAATGCAATGGAATTTGGAATGGAATGTGGAATGGAAAGCAATGTTTAGTGGAATGTGGAATCGAAATTGGAATGGAATAGAATGGAACATGGAATGTAATGTGTAATGGAACTGAATGTTATGTGGAAGGGAATGTGCAATGGAAAGTGGAATGGAAAATGGAATGGAATGGAATGGAAAGGAATGGAATGTGGAGTGCAATGTGGAATGGAATGTGGAATGGAATGGAATGGAATGTGGAATGGAATGGAATGGGGAATGGAATGTGGAATGGAATATTGAATGGAAAGTAATGGAATGTGGAATGGTATGTGGCATGGAATGGAATGGAATGTGAACTGGAATGTGGAATGGAACGTGGAATGGAACGCGGAAAAGTACGTGGAAAGGAATGTGGAAAGGAACATGGAATGGAATATGGAATGGAATCTGAAATAGAATAAAATGGAATGGAAGATGGAATGGAACGTGGAATGGAATGAAATGGAACGTGGAAGGCAAACTGGAATTTAATGCGGAATGGAACGTTGAAGGGAACATGGAATGGAATGGAATTGAACGTGGAATGGAATGGAATGGAACGTGGAATGGAATGTGGAACGGAATTTGGAATGGAACATTAAATGGAATGTGGAATGGAATGTGGAATGATAAGGAATGGAATGTGGAGTGGAATGGAATGGATTTTGGAGTGGAATGGAATGGAATGGAATGTGGAATGGAATAGAATTGAATGGTATGGAATGTGGAATGGAATGGAATACAACGTGGAATGGAACGTGGAATGGAAAGTGCAATGGAATGTGGAAAGGAAAGTGGAATGTATTGGGCAGTGGATTTGAAAGGTATGTGGAATGGAAAGGAATGGAACGTGGAATGGAAAGGAATGGAATATGCAATGGAATGGAATGATATGGAATGTAGAATAGAATTAAATGAAATGGAATGGAATGTCGAATGGAATTTGGAATGAAATGGAATGGACTGTGGAATGGAATGGAATTTAATGAGGAATGGAATGGAATGGAATTTAGAATGGAATGGAATGGAATGAAACGGAGTGCGGAATGGAACAGAATGGAATGGAAAGAAAGGGAATGCAAAGTGGAAAGGAATGCAATGGAATGTGGAATGGAATGGAATGGAATGGAGTGGAATCGAATGGAATGGAATTTGGACTGGAATGGAATAGAATGGAATGGAATGTGGAATTGACTGCATTGGAATGTGGAATGAAATGGAATGGAACGTGGAATGGAATCTGGAATGGAATTCGGATTGGAATGGAATGGAACGGAATGTGGAATTGAATAGAATGGGATGTGGAATGGAATGGAGTGGAATGTGGAATGGAATAGAAAGAAACGCGGAATGGACTGCAGAAAGGAATGTGGAATGTAATGGAATGGAATGTGGAATGAAATGGAATGGAATGTGGAATGGAATGTAACGTGGAACGGAAAGGAATGGAATGTGTATTGGAATGTAATGGAAAGTGGATTGTAGTGGAATATAATGGAATGGAATTTGAAATGGAATGTGAAATGCAATATGGAAAGGAATGTGAAACGCAATGTGGAATGCAATGTGGAATGGAATGAAATGCAACGTGGAATGGAATGGAAGGTAATGTGGAATGGAATGGAGTACAACATGTAATGGAACACAGATGGGAACGTGGAATGGAATGTGGAATGAAATGGAATGGAATGTCCTCTGGAATGTGGAATTTAATGGAATGTAAAGACGAATGGAATTTGGAATGGAATGGAATGGTATCGAATGTGAAATGGAAGGTGGAAAGGAATGTGAAATGGAATGTGGAATGGAATGTGTAATTGAATGTGAAATGGAATGTGGTATGGAATGTGGATTGGAATGAAATGGAAAGTCGAATGGAATGGAACGGAATGGAATTTAACTTGGATTGGAATGTGGAATGGAACGTGGAATGGAATGGAATGGAATGTGAAATGGAATGGAATGTTGAATTGAATGTGGAAAGGAATTTAATGGAATGTGGAATGGAATGGGAAATGGAATGGAATGCAATGTGGATTGGAATGGAATGGAATGTGGAATGGAATGTGGAATGGAAGGTGGAATGGAATGTGGAATTTAATGGAATGCAAAGAGGAATGGAATATGGAATGGAATGGATTGGAAAGTGAAATGGAATGTAAAATGGAAAGGAATGGAAAGTGGAATGGAATTGAATGGAATGTGAAATGGAATGTGGAAAGGAAGGTGGAATGGATCGTGGAATGGAATTGAAAGGAACGTTGAAAGGACTATGGAATGGAATGGTAGGTAATGTGGAATGGAATGGAATGGAATGCGGAATGGAATGTGAAATAGAACGTGGAATGGAACGTGGAAAGGAATGTGGAATGCAAGGTGGAATGGAATGGAATGGAATGTGGAATGGAATGGAATGGAATGTAGAATGGAAAGGAATGGAAAGTGGAATGGAATCTGAAATGGAATATAGAATGGAATGTGGAATAGAATGGAATGGAAAGTGAAATGGAATGGAATGGAATGTGGAATACAATGGAATGGAATGGAATGTGGAATGGAATGTGCAATGGAATGTGGAATGGAATAGAATGGAATGTGGAATGTAATGGAATGGAATATGGAATGCAATGGAATGGAATGTGGATTGAAACGGAACGTGGAATGGAATCGAATGGAATGTGTATTGGAATTCAATGCGATGTGGATTAGAATGGAATGGAATGGAATGTGAAAAGGAATGTGGAATGGAATGTGGAAACGAATGTGCAATGGAATGAATTGGAACATGGAATGGAGGGTAGTGGAACGTGGAGAGGAATGCAATGGAATGTGGATTGGAACGTCGAAAGGAATGTGGAATGGAAACTGGAATGGAATGGAATGGAATGGAATGTGAAATGGAATGTGGAGTGGAATGGAATGGAATGTCGAATGGAATGTTGAATGGAAGGAAATTGAATGGGGAATCTAATGTGGAAAGGAATGGAATAGAACATGGAATGGAACGTATAATGGAATGGAATGGAACGTGGAATGGAATGGAATCCAACGTGGAATGGAATGTGGAATGGAACGTGCAGTGCAATGTGGAATGGAATGTGGTATATTATGGAAAGGAATGTGGAATGGAAAGTGAAATGGAATGGAATGGAATGTGGAATGGAATGGAATGGAATGTGGAATAGAATGGAATGGAACGGAATGTGGAATGGAATGAAATGGAATATGGAATGGAATGGAAAGAAATGTGGAAGGAAATGGAATGGAATGTGGAATGGAATTGAATGGTATGTGGAATGGAATGTGGAATGGAATTGAATGGAAAGTGCAATGCAATAGAATGGAATGAAATGGCATGTGATATGGAATGTGTAATGGAATGTTAAATGGAATGTGGATTGGAATGTGGAATGTAATGAAATGTATCATGGAATGGTATTGAATGGAACGTGCAATTGAATGGAGTGGAATGTGGAATGGAAGGTAGAATGGAACGTGGAATGGAACGTAGAATGGAACATGGAAAGGAATGAAATGGATTGTGGAAGGGAATGGAATGGAATGTGGAATGGAAAGTGGAATGGAATGCAATGGAATGTGGAATGGAATGGAACAGAAAGTGAAATGGAACGTGAAATGGAAAGTGGAATGGAACATGGAATGGAACGTGGAATGGAATGTGGAATGACATGGAAGGGAAAGTGAATTGGAATGGAATGGAATGGGGAATGGAATGGAATGGAATGGAAAGGAATGTGAAATGGAATGTGGAATGGAATGTGAAATGGAACGCAGAACGGAATGTGGAATTGAATGAAATGGAATATGAATGGAACGGAATGGAAAGTGGAATGAATTGAAATGGGACGTGGAATGGAAGGTGGAATGGAATGTGGAATGGAATGTGCAATGCATTGTGCAATGGAATGTGGAGTGGAATGGAAAGGAACATGGAACTGATCGTGCAATAGAATGGAAAGCAACGTGTAATGGAATGTGGAATTTGTCGTGGAATGGAATGTGGAATGCAATGGAATGGAATGTGGAATGAAAGGTGGAATGCAATGGAATGGAATGTGGAAAGGAATGAGCAAAGTAATTGAATGGAATGAGGAAAGGAATGTGGATTGGAATGGAGGGGAATGTGGAAAGGAATGGAATGGCAAGGGGAATGAAAAGAGGACAGGAATGTAACGGAATTTGGAATGGAATGTGGAATGGAAAGGAATGTGTAATGGAATGTGGAATCGAAAGTGGAATGGAATGGAATGGAATGAGGAATGGAACGTGGAATGGAACGGAATGCTATCTGGAATGGAATGTGGAAGGGAATGTGGAATCGAAAGTGGAATGGAATGGAATGGAACGAGGAATGGAAGGTGGAATGGAACGGAATGGTATCTGGAATGGAATGTGGAATGGAAAGTGGAATGGAAATTGGAATGGAATGGAATGGAATGGAATGTGGAGTGCAATGTGGAATGGATTGTGGAACAGAATGAAATGGAATGTGGAATGGAAAGTGGAATGGAAATTGGAATGGAATGGAATGGAATGGAATGTGGAGCGCAATGTGGAATGGATTGTGGAATGGAATGAATTGGAATGTGGAATGGAAAGTGGAATGGAATTTGGAATGGAATGGAATGGAATGGAATGTGGAGTGCAATGTGGAATGGAATGAATTGGAATGTGGAATGGAATGTGGAATAGAATGGAATGTAGAATAGAATGTGGAATGCAATGTTGAATGTAATGGAATGGAATGTGGAATGAAATGTGGAATAGAATGTGGAAAGGAATGTGGAATGGAATGGAATGTGGAATGGATCGTGGAATGGAACGTGGAATGGAATTGTGGAATGGAATGTGGAATGGAACGTGGAATGGAATACGGAATGGAATCTGGAATGGAATGGAATGGAATGGAAGATGGAATGGAACGTGAAATGGAATGGAATGCAACGTGGAATGGAAACTGGAATTCGATGCGGAATGGAACATGGAATGGAACACGGAATGGAATGGAATGGAACGTGGAATGGAATGGAATGGAAATTGGAATGCATTGTGGAATGGGATTTGGAATAGAACGTTAAATGGAATGTGGAATGGAATGTGGAATGGAAAGGAATGGAATGTGGAATGTAATGGAATTAAATGAAACGGAATTTGGAATGGAATGCAATGTGGAATGGAAGGGAATGTAATGATATGGAATATGGAATGGAATTTAATGGAACGTGGAATGGAACTTGGAAATTGCAATGCAATGTGGAAACGAATGTAGAATGGAAAGTGGAGTGGATTGGAATGGAATGTGGAATGGAATGGAATTGAATGTCGAATGGAATGGAATGGTGTGGAACGAAGAATTGAATTAAATGGAATGGAAGGGAATGTGCAGTGAAATGGAATGGATTATGGAATGGAATGGAATGGAATGCGGAAAGGGATGGAATAGACTGTGGATTCGAATGGAATGGAATGGAATTTGGAATGGAATGGAATGGAAAGGAATGGAATGCAGAATGGAATAGAATGGAGTGCGGAATGGAATGGAGTGGAAGGGAATGCAATGTGGAATTGAATGGAATGGAATGTGGAATTGAATGAAATGGAATGGAACGGAATGGAATAGAATTTGTAATGGAATGGAATGGATGGAATGGAAAGGAATGCGGAATGGAATGGAATGGAATAGAATGGAATGTGGAATTGAATGGAATGGAATGTGGAATGCAATATAATGGAATGTAGAATGGAATGTCATGGAATGTGGAATGAAATGGAATCGAAGGTGGAATGGAATCTGGAATGGAATTTGGAATGGAATGGAGTGGAATGGAATGTGGAATTGAATAGAATGGAATGTGGAAAGGAATGGAGTGAGACGTGCAATGGAATAGAATGGAAAGTGGAATCGAATGTGGAATGGAATGTGGAAAGTAATGTGGAAAGTAATGGAATGGAATGTGGAATGGAATTTAATGGAAGGTGGAATGGAATGTAATGTGGAATGGAAAGGAATGGAATGCGCATTGGAGTGTAATGCAATGTGGATTGTAATGGAATGTAATGGAATAGAATGTGAAATGGAATGTGAAATGGAATTTGGTATGGAATGTGAATGGGAATGTGGAGTGCAATGTGGAATGGATTGAAAGGCAACGTGGAAAGGAATGCAACGGAACGTGGAATGGAATGGAATGCAAAGTGTAATGGAACATAGAATGGAACGTGGAATGGAATGTGGAAAGGAATCTGGAATGCAACATGGAATGGAACGTGAAATGGAATGGAATGGAACGTGGTGTAGAAAGTGGAATGAAATGGAATGGAAAGTGGAATGGAATGTGGAAAGTTATGTGAAATTTAATGTGATATGGAATGTTGAATGGAATGTGTAATGGAATGGAATGGAATGTGAAATGGAATGTGGAAAGGAATGTGAAATGGAATGTGGAATGGAATGTGGAATGGAATGGAATGGAATGTGGAATGGAATGTGGAATGGAATGGAACGGAATGTGGAATGGAATGTGGAATGGAAATGGAATGGAATGTGGAAGGGAATGGAATGGTATGCGGAATGGAATTGAATGGAATGTGAAATGGAGTGTCGAATGGAATTTGGAAAGGAATGTGGAATGGAATGGAATGGAACGAGGAATGGAATATGGCATGGAATTGAATGGAATGGAATGTTAAATGGAATGTATAATGGAAAGGAATGGAATGTGGAATGGACTTGAATGGAATATGAAATGGAATTTGGAAAGGAAGGTGGAATGGAATGTGGAATGGAATACAATGGAATATGCAATGGAAAGTGGAATGGAATGGAATGGATAGTGGAAAGGAATGGAATGGAAAGTGGAATGCAATCTGGGATGGAATGGAATGGAATATGGAATGGAAACAGGAATGCAATGTAATGTGGAATGGAATGTGGAATAGAATGTAATGGAATGTGGAATGGATTGGAATTGTTTTGTATGGAGTGTGGAATGGAACGGAATTCAATGTGGAATGGAATGTGGAACGGAATGGAAAGGAACGTGAAATGGAACGTGGAACGCAACGTGGAATGGAATGTGATAAGGAACGTGGAATGGAATGTGGGATGTAATGGAAGGGAAGGTGTATTTGAAAGGAATGGAAAGCTGAATGGAATCTGTAATGGAATGGAACGGAAAGTAATGGAATGTGGATTGGAATGGAATGGAATGTGGAATGGAAAGGAATGGAATGTGGAATGGAAAGGTATGGAATTTGGAAGGGAATGGAATTGAAAGAAATGTTGAAGGGAAAGGAGTGGAATGTGGAAAGGAAAGTAGTGGAATGTTGAATGGAACGGAATGGAATGTGGAGTGGAATACGGAATGGAATGGAATGGATTGTGAAATGAAATGGAATGGAATGTGCAATGGAGTATGAAATGAAATGTGGAATGCAATGTGGAATGGAATCTGGAATGGAAAGTGGAAAGGAATGGGATGGAACTAGGAATGGAATGTGGGAAGGAATGCAATAGACCGTAGAATGGAAAGCGTAATGGAATGGAATGGAAAGAGCAATGGAATGTGGAATGGAACGGCAAGAGGAATGGAATAGAAAGGAATATGGAATGGAATGTGGAATGGAATGGAATGGAATGTAGAATGGAATGAAATGGAAAGGAATTTCGAATGGAATGTGGAATGGAATGTGGAATGAAATGGAATGGAATGTGGAACGGTATGGAATGGAATGGAAAGTGGAATGGAATGTAATGGAATGTGGAATGGAAGGGAAAGGTATAAAATGGAATGTGGAATGGAATGGAATGGAATCTGGAATTGAATGGAATGGAATGTGGAGCGAAATGAAATGGAATGGAATGGACTGTGGATTGGAATGGAATGGAACGAAATGGAATGGAATGGACTGGAATGTGGAATGGAGTGGAATGGAATGGAATGGAATGGAATTTAATTTAATGTGGAATGGAATGGAATGGAATTAGGAATGGAAGGTGGAATGGAATGGAATGGAATGGAATATGTAATGGAATGTGGAATGGAATGGAATAGAATGTCGAATGGAATTGAATGGATTGTGGAATTGAATGTGCAATGGAATGGTATGCAATGTGGATTGGAATGGGGAATGGAATGTGGAATGGCATGTGGACAATAACGTGGAATTGAATGTGGAATGGAAAGTGGAATGGAACGTAGAATGGAATGGAATGGAAGGTGGAATGGAATTGAAAGTAATGTGAAATGGAATGGAATGGAATGAGGAGTGGAATGTGGAATGAGGTGGAATGTGGACAGGAATGGAACGGAATGGAATGTGGAATGGAATGGAATGGAGTGGAATGGAAAGTGGAGTGGAATGGAATGGAATGTGGAATGTAGTGGTAACGAATGTTGAGTGGAATGGAATGGAATGTGGAATGGAATGGAATGGAATGTCGAATTCCATGGAATGAAATGGAATGGAATGGAAAGTGGAATGGAATGTATTGAAATGTGGAATGTAATGGAATGGAATGTGGAATGGAATGGAATGTGAAATGGAAAGGAATGAAATCTGGAATGTGAAATGGAATGTGAAATACAATGTGGAATGGATTGGAATGGAATGTGGAATGGAATGACGAATGGAATGTAAAGGAGTGTGGAATGAAATGAAATGGAATGTAGAATGGAATGGAATGGAATGGAAGTAAATGGAACGTGGAATGGTATGGAATGTGAAATGGAACGTAATGGAAATAGGAATGGAATGGAATGTAATGTGGAACGGAATGTGGAATACAAGGGAATGGAATACGGAACGGAATGGATTGTTGAATGGAATGGAACGGAAAGTCGAAGGGCATGTGGAGAGGAATGGAATGGAATGTGGAATGGAATGGAATGGACTGAGGAATGGAAAGGAATGGCATGGTATTTATTGTGGAAAGCAATGTGCAATGGAATGGAATGGAATGTTGACTGGAATGCAATGGAATGTGGAATGAAATGGAATGGAAAGTAGAATGGAATGGAATGGAATATGGAATGGAATGTAGAATGGAATGGAAAGGAATTTGGAATGGAATGCGGAATGAAATGGAATGGAATGCTGAATGGAATATGGAATGGATTGGAATGGAATATTTAATGGAATGCCACGGAATGTGGTAAGGAATTGAATGGAATGTGTAATGGAATGGAGGGGAACGTAGAATGGAATGTAACGGAATGGAATGGAGTGTGGAATGGAATGGAGTGTGAAATGGAAAGTGGATTGGAAAGTGGAATGGAATGGAATGGAAAGTGGAATGGGATGGAATGGAATGTGAAATGGAATGCAATGAAATGGAAAGGGGAATGAAACGGAATGGAATGTGGAATGGAATGGAATGGAATATGGAATGGAACGGAATGGAATGTAATGTGGAATAGAATGGAATGGAATGGAATGGAATGTGGAGTTTAATGGAAATTAATGTGGAATGAAATGGATTGCAATGTTGAATGGAATTTGGAATGGAATGAGATGGAATTTGGAATGGAATGTGGAATTTAATCAAATGCAATGGAATGTTTCATGGAATGGAGGGCAATGTGGAATGGAATAGAATGGAATGTGGAAAGTAATAGAATGGAATGTGGCATTGAATGTGGAATGGAATGTGGCATGGAATGGAATGGAATGTGGAAAGAATGGAATGGAATGTGGAATGGAATGGAATGGAATGGAATGTGGATTGGAATTGAATGGAATATGGAATGAAATGCATATGTGAAATGAAATGTGGAATGAAATTGAATGGAATGTAATGGAATGCGTAATGGAATGTGGAATGGAATGGAAAGGAATGTGGAATGGATTGTGGAATGGAATGGAATGGAAAGGGGAATGGAATATGGAAATGAACGTGGTATGGAATGTGGAATGCAAAGGAATGGAATGTGGAATGGAACATGGAATGCAATGGAGTGGAACGTGGAATGGATCACGCAATGGAATGGAATGGAACTTTGAGTGCAATATGGAATGGAATGTGGAATGGAATGTGGAATGGAACGTTGAATGGAACGTGGAATGGATTGGAATGGAACGTGAAATGAAATGTGGAATGGAATGTGGAATGAAACAGAATGTAATGTGGAATGGAAAGTGGAATGCAATAGAATGGAATGTGGAAAGGAATGGAATGGAATGTGGAATGGAATGTTGAATGGAATGGAACGTAATGTGAAATGGAATGGAATGTGGAATGGAATGGAATGGACTGAGGAATGGAATGGAATGTAATGGAATTTATTTTGGAATGCAATGCGGAAAGGAATGGAATGGAATGTGGAATGGAAAGGAATGGACAGCAATGGACTGGAATGGAAAGTCAAATGTAATGGAAAGAAATGTGGAATGGAATGGAATGGAATATGGAATGGAATGTTGAATGGAATGAGGAATGGAATGTGGAATGGAATGGAATGGAATGTTGAATGGATTGTGGAATTGAAAGGAATGGAATGTGACATGGAATGCGGAATGGAAAGGAATGGAATGTGGAATTGAATGTGGAAAGAATGTGGAATGGAATGGTATGGAATGTGAAGAGGAATGCGATGGAATGGATTGGAATGTGGAATGGAATGGATTGGAATGTGGAATGGAATGGAATGGAATCTGGAATGAAATGGAGTGGAATATGGAATGGAATCGGATAGAATGAAATGTGGAAATGAATGGAACGGAATGGAAAGGAATGAAATGTGGAATGGAATCGAAATTAATGTGGAATGTATTGGAATGCAATGTTGAATGGAATTTGGAATAGAATGGGATGGAATGCCGAGTGGAAAGTGGAATGGAATCGAATGGAATTGAATGTGGAATGGAATGGAATATAATGGAATATGGAACCAAATGGAATGGAATGTGCAACGGAATGGAATGGAATTTGAAGTGGAATGTAGAAAGTAATGGAATAGAATGGAATGTGGAATGGAATGTGGAAAGGAATAGAATGGCATGCGGAATGGAATGTGGAAAGGAATGGAATGGAATGTGGAATGGAATGTAACAGAATGTGGAAATAAATGGAATGGAATGTGGAATGGAATGGAATGGAATGTGGAAAGGAATGGAATTTTTTTGTGGAATGGAACGGAATGGAATTTGGAATGGAATTGAATGGAATGTGGAATGAAATGGAAAGGAATGTTTAATAGAATGTGGAATGGAATGGAATGGAATGAGGAATGGAATGTGGAATGGAATGGAATGGAATGTTGAATGGATTGTGGAATTGAAAGGAGTGGAATGTGAAATGGAATGCGGAATGGAAAGGAATGGAATGTGGAATTGAATGTGGAAAGAATGTGGAATGGAATGGTATGGAATGTGGAATGGAATGGAACAGAACGTGGAATGGAACGTGAAATGGAACGAGTAATGGAATGGAACGGAGTTTAGAAAATAATGTGGAAGGCAATAGAATGGAATGGAATGGAATGAGGAAAGGAAATGAATGTAATGTGGAATGGAATGTGGAATGAAACTTTAATGTAAAGTAATGGAATGTGGAATGGAATGTGGACAGGAATGGAATGGAATGTTGAATGGATTGTTGAATGGAATGGAACGGAATGTGGAATGGCATGTGGAGTGGAATGGAATGGAATGTTGAATGGAATGGATTGGAGTGAGTAATGGAAAAGAATCGAATGGCGTTTAATGTGGAATGCATTGTGGAAAGGAATGGAATGGAATGTTCAAAGGAATGCAATGGAATGTGGAATGAAATGGAATGGAATGTGGAATGAAATTGAATGGAAAGTAGAATGGAATGGAAAGGAATATGGAATGGAATGTAGAATGGAATGGAAAGGAATTTGGAATGGAATGCGGAATGAAATGGAATGGAATGTGGAATGGAATATGAAATGGATTGGAATGGATTATTTAATGGAATGCCATGGAATGTGGTGAGGAATTGAATGGAATGTGTAATGGAATGGAGTGGAATGGGGAATGGAATGTAATGGAGTGTAATGGAATGTAATGGAGTGTAATGGAATGTGGAATGGAAAGTGGACTGGAAAGTGGAATGGAATGGAATGGAAAGTGGAATGGAAAGAAATGGAATGTGAAATAGAACGGAATGATATGGACAGTGGAAAGAAATGGAATGGAATGTGGCATGGAATGGAATGGAACATGGAATGGAACCGAATGGAATAGAATGCAATGGAATGTGGAATGGAATGGAAATTGATGTTGAATGAAATGGATTGGAATGTTGAATGGAATTTGGAATGGAATGAGATGGAACGTGGAATGGAATGTTGAATTTAATCGAATGAAACGGAATGTGGAACGGAATGGAATGGAATGTGGAATTAATTAGAATGGAATGTGGAAATTAATAGAATGGAATGTGGCATTGAATGTGGAATGGAATGTGGCATGGAATGGAATGGAATGTGTAAAGAATGGAATTAAATGTGGAATGGAATGGAATAGAATGTGGAATGGAAGTTAATGGAATATGGAATGAAATGGAAATGTGGAATGAAATTGAATGGAATTTAATGGAAAGCGGAATGGAATTTGGAATGGAATGGAATGTGGAATGGATTGTGGAATGCAATGGAATGGAAAGGGGAATGGAATTTGGAAGTGAATGTGGAATGGAATGTGGAATGCAAAGGAATGGAATGTGGAATGGAACATGGAATGCAAAGGAGTGGAACATGGAATGGATCGCGGAATGGAATGGAATGGAACTTTGAGTGCAATGTGGAATGGAATGTGGAAAGGAATGTGGAATGGAACGTGGAATGGATTGGAATGGAAAGTGGAATGAAAAGTGGAATGGAATGTGGAATGGAAAGTGGAATGAAACAGAATGTAACGTGGAATGGAAAGTGGAATGTAATGGAATGGAATGTGGAAAGGAATGGAATGGAATGGGGAATGGATTGTTGAATGGAATGGAGTGGAATGTGGAATGGATTGGAATGTGGAATCGAATGGAATGGACAGAGGAATGGAATGGAATGGAATGGAATTTATTGTGGAATGCAATGTGTAATGGAAAGGAATGGAATGTGGAATGGAATGGAAGGGAATGCAATGGGCTGGAATGGAATGTGGAATGGAATGGAAAGGAATGTAGAATGGAATGGAATGGAATATGGAATGTTGAATGGAATGGAATGGAATGTGGAAGGGAATGCGGAATGGAATGGAATGGAATGTGGTATGCATGGAAGGGAATGTGTAATGGAATGTTTAATGGAATGCCATGGAATGTGGAAAGTAATTGAATGGAATGTGTAATGGAACGGAGTGGAATGCAATGGAATGGAATGGAATGCGGAATGGAATGTGGAATGGAAAGTGGAATGGAAAGGAATGGAATGTGGAATGGAATGGAACCGCATATGCAATGCAATGGAATGGAATGGATTGGAAGGTGGAACGGAATGGAACGGAATGTGGAATGAAATGGAATGGAATCTAACGGAATGTAATGTGGAATAGAATGGAATGGAATAGAAGGGAATGAAATGTGGAATGAAATGGAAATTATAGTGGAATGTAATGGAATGTAATGTTGAATGTAATTTGGAATGGAATGGGAAGAATGTCGAGTGGAATGTGGAATGGAATCGAATGGATTTGAATGTGGAATGGAATGGAATATATATGGAATATGGAACCGAATGGAATTGAATGTGGAACGGAATGGAATGGAATGTGAAATGGAATGTAGAAGGTAATGAAATGGAATGTGGAATGGAATGTGGAAAGGAATAAAATGGAATGCGGAATGTAATGTGGAAAGGAATGGAATGGAATGTGGAATGGAATGTAACCGAATATGGAAAGGAATGGAATGGAATTCGGAATGGAATGGAATGAAATGGGGAAAATAATGGAATATATTGTGGAATGAAATTTAAAGGAATGTGGAAAGCTATGTGGAATGCAATGGAATGGGATGAAGAATGTAATGTGGAATGGAATGGAACGGAATGCGGAATGGATTATGGAATGGAATGGAATGGAATGCGGCATGGAATGTGGAATGGAAAGGAATGGAATATGGAATGGAATGAGAATGGAATGTGGAATGGAATGGAATGGAATGTGGAACGGAATGCCGAATTGAATGTGGAATTGAATGTGGAATGCAAAGGAATGGAATCTGGAATGGAACGTGGAATGGAATGGAGTGGAACGTGGAATGCGCAGAATTTAATGGAAGGGAAGTTTGAGTGCAATGTGGAGTAGAATGTGGAATGGAACCTGGAATGGAACGGAGAATGTTTTGGAATGGAACGCAGAATGAAATGTGGAATGGAATGTGGAACGGAATGTGGAAAGGAATGTGGAATGGAATGTTGAATGGAACGTGAAACGGAACGTGGAATTGAATGGAATGTAATGTGGAATGGAATGGAAAATGGAATTGAATGAAATACGGAATGAAAGAGAATGGAATGGAATGGAATGTGGAATGGAATAGAATGGAATGTGGAATGGAATTTGGAATGGAATGTGACATGGATTGTGGAAAGCAATGGAACGGAATGTGGAATGTAATGGAATGTGGAATGGAATGGAAAGGAATGTAGAATGGAATGGAATGGACAGAGGAATGGAATGGAATGGAATGGAATTTATTGTACAATGCAATGTGGAAAGGTATGGAATGGAATGGAATGTGGAATGGAATGGGATGGAATGCAGTGGACTGGAATGGAATGGAAAGGAATGTAGAATGGAATGGAATGGAATATGGAATGGAATGCTGAATGGAATGGAATGGAATGGAAAGTGGAAGGGAATGCGGAATAGAATGGAATGAAAAGAAGAATGGAAAGAGGAATGGATTGGAATGGAATGTTTAATGGAATGCCATGGAATGTGGAAAGGAATTGAATGGAATGTGTAATGGAATGGAATGGAATGCAGAATGGAATCTGGAATGGAAAGTGGAATGGAATGGAATGGAATGAGGAATGGAATGAAACCGAGTGTGCAATGGAATGGAATGGAATGGATTGGAATGTGGAATGGAATGGAATGGAATGTGGAATGAAATGGAGTGGAATATGGAATGGAATCGAATGGAATGGAATGTGGAATAGAATGGAATGGAATGGAATGGAAGGAAATGTGGAATGGAATGGAAATTAATGTAGAATGTAATGGAATGTAATGTTGAATGGAATTTGGAAGGGAATGGGATGGAATGTCGAATGGAATGTGGAATGGAATCAAATGGAATTGAATGCGGAATGGAATGGAATATAATGGAATATGGAAGCGAATGGAATTGAATGTGGAACGGAATGGAATGGAATGAGAAATGGAATGTAGAAGGTAATGGAATGGAATGTGAAATGGAATGTGGAATGGAGAGTGGAAAGGAATAGAATGGAATGCGGAATTGAATGTGGAAAGGAATGGAATGGAATGTGGAATTGAATGGAATGGAATGAGGAAAGGAATGGAATGGAATGTGGAATGGAATGGAATGGAATGTGGAAAGGAGTAGAATTTAACATGAAATGGAACGGAATGGAATGTGGAAAGGAACTGAATGGAATGTGGAATGAAATGGAAAGGAATGTGGAATGGAATGTGTAATGGAATGGAATGGAAAGAGGAATGGAAAGTGGAATGGAATGGAAAGGAATGTGGAATGGAATGTGGAATGGAATGGAATGGAATGTAGAGTGGAATATGCAATGGAATGGAATGGAATGTGGAACGGAATGTGGAATTGAATGTGGAATGGAATGTGGAGTGCAAAGAAATGGAATCTGGAATGGAACTTGGAATGGAATCGAATGGAACGTGGAATGGAACGCGGAATGTAATGGAATGGAAGATTGAGTGCAATGTGGAATAGAATGTGGAATGGAACCTGGAATGGAACGGGGAATGTTTTAGAATGGAACGCCGATGTAATGTGGAATGGGATTGGAATGAAATGTGGAATGGAATGTGGAATGGAATGGAATGGAACGTGGAATGGAATGTTGAATGGAACATGGAATGGAACGTGGAATGCAATGTAATGGAATCTGGAATGGAGTGGGAAATGGAATTGAATGGAATACGGAATGGAATGTGGAATGGAATAGAATGGAATGTGAAATGGAATTTGGAATGGAATGTGACATGGAATGTGGAAAGGAATGGAATGGAATGTGGAATGGAATGGAATGGAAACGAGAATGGAATATGGAATGGAAAGAAATGGAATGTGGAAAGGAATGTGAAATGCAATATGGAATGGAATTGAATGGAAAGTGGAATGGAAAGTGGAATGGAATGGAATAGAATGGAATGGAATTTTTAATGGAATGTGGAATAGAATGTGGAATGGAATGTGGAATGGAATGGAATGGAATGTGGAATGCAATGGAATGGAATGGAATGGAATGTGGAATGCAACGGAATAGAATGGAATGGAATGTGGAATGCAATGGAATGGAACGGAATGTGGAATGGAATGGAATGTGGAATGGAATGTGAATGTGCAATAGAATTTGGAATGCAACGTGGAATAGAAAGTGGAATGGAATGAGGAATGGAACGTGGAATGGTATGGAATGGAATGTGGAATAGAACGGAATGTGGAATGGAATGGAATGGAATGGAATGGAATGGAATTAAATAGGACGAGGAATGGAATGGAATATGGAATGAAATAGAATGGAATGTGGAATAGTATGAAATAGAATGTGGAATGGAATGGAATGGAATTGAGTGGAATGGAATGAATGGACTGTGTAATGGAATGGAATGGAATGGAATGAAATGGAATGGAATGAATGGAATGTGTAATGGAATGTGGAGTGGAATGTGGAATGCACTTGAATGGAATATGGAATGGAATGGAATGAAATTTGGAATGGGAAAGTATGGAATGGAATGCAATCTGGAATGGAATGTGGAATGGAATGGGGAATTAAATGGAACGGAATGTAGAGTGGAATACGGACTGTAGTGGAATGGAATGTTGAACGCAATGTGGAATGCAATGTGGAATGGAAAGGAATGCAATGTGGAATGCAATGTGGAATGGAATGGAATGGATTGTGGAATGGAAAGTGGAATGGATTGTGGAATGGGATGTGGAAAGGAAAGGAATGGAATGTGGAAGGGAATGTGGAATAGAATGTGGAATGGAACGTGGAATTCAAAGGAATGGAATGTGGAATGGAACGTGGAAAAGAATTGAATGGAAGGTGGAATGGAAAGTGGAATGGAATGGAATGGAACGTTGAATGGAATGTAGAATGGAATGTGGAATGAAACGTGGAATGGAACGTGGAATGTATTGGAATGGAACCGGGATTGGAATATTTAATGGAATGTGTAATGGAAGGTGGATTGGATTGTAGAATGGAATGGAATGGAATGTGGAAGGGAATGGAATGGAACGTGGAATGGAACATGGAATGGAAGGTGTAACGGAATGGAATGGAATGTGGAATGTAATGTGGAATGGAATTGAATGGAGTTTGGAATGGAATGGAATTGAATATGGAATGGAACGTGTAATGGGATGTGGAATGTACTGTAGAATGGAATGGAATGGAACGTGGAATGGAAAGTGGAATGGAGTGGAATGGAAAGTGTAATGGAATTGAATGGGATGTGGAATTTAATGGAAAGGAATGTGGAATGCAATGGAATGGAATGTGGAATGGAATGTGGAATGGAATGTGGAATGGAATGGAATGGAATGCGGAATGCAATGGAATGGAATGTGGAATGGAAACGAATGGAGTGGAAAGTGGAATGGAATGGAATGGAAAGTGGAATGATATGTGGAATGGAATGTGGAATAGAATGCAATGGAATGTGGAATGGAATGGAATAGATTGGAATGTGGATAGGAATGGAATGGAAGGGCAAGAGAAATGGAAAGGAATGGAATGGTATGTTATGTGGAATGGAAGGGAGTGGAATATGGAATGGAATGGAAAGGAATGTGGAATGAAATGTGGAATGGAATGGAATGCAAAATGGAATGGCATGTAATGGAATGAAATGGAATGTGGAATGGAATCGAATCGAATGTGGAATGGAATGGAATGGAATAGAATGTGGAGCGGAATGGAATTTAATGTAATGGAATGTGGAATGGAATAGACTGGAATGTTGGATGGAATGGAATGCAATGGATTGGAAAGTGGAATGGAAAGGAACGGAATGTTGAAAGGAATTGAAGGGAATGGAATGGAATTATATGGAACGTGGAATGGAATGGAATGTGAAATGGAATGCAATGGAATAAGGAATGGAATGTAATGGAATGTGGAATGAAATGGAATGGAATGTGGAATGGAATGTGGAATGCAATGGAATGGAATGGGGAATCTAATGCATAGGAATGAGTACTGGTATGTGTATTGGAATGTGGAATGGAATAGAATGGAATGGCATGTGGAATGGAATGGAATGGAATGTGGAATGGAATGGAATGGAATGTGGAATGGAATGGAATGGGATGTGGAATGGAATGTAAAGGGATGTGGAAAGTAATGTGGATTGGAATCTGGAAACGAATGGAAGGGAATGTGCAATGGAATGGAATGGAATGTGGAATGGAATGGAATGGGATATGGAACGGAATGTAAAGGGATGTGGAATGGAATGTGGAATGGAATGGAATGGAATGGAATGTGGAATGGAATGGAATGGAAAGTGAAATGGAAAGTAATAGAATGTGGACTGGAAGGGAATGTGGAATGGAATGGAATGGAATGGAACATGGAATGGAATGCAATGGAATGTGTAATGGAAGGGAAAGTAATGGAATGAAATGTGGAATGGAATGGAATGTAATGTGGAATTGAATGGAATGGAATTTGGAGTGAAATTGATTGGAATGGAATGTGAAATTGAGTGGAATGGAATGTGGAGTGAAATGAAATGGAATGGAATGGAAAGTGGAATTGAATGGAATGGAATGGAATGTGGAATGGAATGGAATGTGGAATGGCAGGTGGAATGGAATGAAACATGAAATGGAATGTGGAATGGAATGGAATTTGGAATGGCAGGTGGAATGGAATGAAACATGAAATGGAATGTGGAATGGAATGGAATGGAATGTCGAATGGAATGGAATGGATGTGGAATGGAATGTGCAATGGAATGGAGTGCAAAGTGGATTGGAATGTGGAATGCAATGTGCAATGGAATGTGGAATGGAATGGAATGGAACGTGGAATGGAATCGAAAGGAATGTGGAATGGAATGGAATGGAATGGGTAATGGAATGTCTAATGGGATGGAATGTTGAAAGGAAGCAACGAAATGGAATGTTGAATGAAATGGAATGGAGTGGAATGAAATATGGAGTGTAATGGAATGGAATTTGGAATGGAATGGAATGGAATGTCGAATGCAATGGAATGAAATGGAATGGAATGGAATGTGGAGTGGAATGTAATGAAATGTGGAATAGAATGGAATGGAAGTTGGAATGGAATGGAATTTGAAATGAAAACGAATGAAATCTGAAATGTGAAATGGAATGTGTATTGGAATGTGAAAGGCAATGTGGAATGGATTGCAATGGAATGTGGAATGGAATGCAGTGGAATGTGTAATGGAAGGGAAAGTAATGGAATGAAATGTGCAATGGAATGGAATGGAATGTGGAATTGAATGGAATGGAATGTGGAGTGAAATTGAACGGAATGGAATGTGAAATTGAGTGGAATGGGATGTGGAATGAAATGAAATGGAATGGAATGGAAAGTGGAATGGAATGGAAGGGAATGGAATGTGGAATGGAATGGAATGTGGAATGGCAGGTGGAATGGAGTGGAATATGAAATGGAATGTGGAATGGAATGGAATGGAATGTCGAATGGAATGGAATGGATTGTGGAATGGAATGTGCAATGGAATGGAGTGCAAAGTGGATTGGAATGTGGAATGCAATGTGGAATGGAACGTGGAATGGAATGGAATGGAACGTGGAATTGAATCGAAAGGAATGTGGAATGGAATGGAATAGAATGGGGAATGGAATGTCTAATGGGATGGAATGTTGAAAGGAATGCAACGGAATGGAATGTTGAATGAAAGGGAATGGAGTGGAATGAAATATGGAGTATAATCGAATGGAATTTGGAATGTAGTTGTAACGAATGTTGAGTGGAATGGAATGGAATTTTGAATGGAATGGAATGGAATGTCGAATGCAATGGAATGAAATGGAATGGAATGGAATGTGGAATGGAATGTTTTGAAATGTGGAATAGAATGGGATGGAAGTTGGAATGGAATGGAATGTGAAATGGAAACGAATGAAATCTGGAATTTGAAATGGAATGTGGATTGGAATGTGAAATCCAATGTGGAATGGATTGGAATGGAATGTGGAATGGAATGCAATGGAATATGGAAAGGAATGGACCGTGAAATGGAATGGAATAGAATGTGGAATGTGAAATGAAATGTGGAATGGAATGTGAAATGGAATGTGGAATGGAATGGAATGGAGTGGAATGAAATGTGGAATGAAATGGAATGGCATGGAGTGGAATGAAATTTGGAGTGGAATGGAATGGAATGTGGAATGTAGTGGTAAAGAATGTTGAGTGGAAAGGAATGGAAAATGGAATGGAATGGAATGGAATGTCGAATGCAATGGAATGAAACTAAATGGAATGGAATATGGAATGGAATGGAAAGTGGAATGGAATGGAACTGTATGGAGTGGAATGGAATGTGGAAACTATTGGAATGGAAGATGGAATGGAATGGAACGGAATTGAATTCATTGGAACATGGAATGGAATGGAATATGAAATGGAATGGAGTGGAATGACAAAAGACATTGAATGGAATTTGGAATGGAATGGAATGGAATGGAATATGGACTGGAATATATTGAAATGCGGAATGGAATGGAATGGAATTTGGAATGGAATGGAATGTGAAATAGAATGGAATGAAATCTGGAATGTGAAATGGAATGTGGAATGGAATGTGAAATGCAATGTGGAATGGATTGAAATGGAATGCGGAATGGAATGCAATGGAATGTGGAATGGAATGGACCGTGAAATGGAATGGAATAGAATGTGGAATGTGAAATGAAATGTGGAATGGAATGTGAAATAGAATGTGGAAAGGAATGTGAAATGAAATGTGGAATGGAATGTGGTAATGAATGAAATGGAACGTGGACTGGAATGGAATGGAAAGTGGAATTGAAAGGAATGGCACGTGGAATGGAAAGTGGAATGTAACGTGGAAAGAAATGTGGAGTGGAATGGAATGGAATGTGGAATGGATTGGAATGGAATGCAATGGATTGGAATGTGGAATGGAAAGGAAAGGAATGTTGAAACGAATTGAAGGGAATGGAATGGAATTATATGGAAAGTGGAATGGAATGGAATGTGAAATGGAATGCAATGGAATAAGGAATGGAATGTAAGGGAATGTGGAATGAAAAGGAAAGGAATGTGGAATCGAATGGATTGGAATGAGTATTGGTATGTGTAAGGGAATGTGGAATAAATTAGAATGGAAAGGAATGTGGAATGGAATGGAATGGAATGTGGAATGGAATGGAATGGAATGTGGTATGGAATGGATAGAAATGTGGAATGGAATGTGGAATGGAATATGAAATGGAATGCAATGGAATATGGAATGTGAAATGGAATGTTGAATGCAATGTGAAATGCAATGTGGAATGGATTGGAATGGAAAGTGGAATGCAATGGAATGGAATGTGGAATGCAATGGAATGTGGAATGTATTGGAATGGAATGCAATGGATTGGAATGTGTAATGGAAAGGAACGGAATGTTGAAAGGAATTGAAGGGAATGGAATGGAATTATATGGAACTTGGAATGGAATGGAATGTGAAATGGAATGCAATGGAATAAGGAATGGAATGTAATGGAATGTGGAATGAAATGGAATGGAATGTGGAATTCAATGGAATGGAATGGGGAATCTAATGCATAGGAATGAGTACTGGTATGTGTATTGGAATCTGGAATGGAATAGAATGGAATGGCATGTGGAATGGAATGGAATGGAATGTGGAATGGAATGGAATGGAATGTGGAATGGAAAGGAATGGGATGTGGAATGGAATGTAAAGGGATGTGGAAAGTAATGTGGATTGGAATCTGGAAACGAATGGAAGGGAATGTGGAATGGAATGGAATGGAAAGTGGAATGGAATGGAATGGAATGGAATGTGGAATGGAATGGAATGTGGCATGGCAGGTAGAATGGAGTGGAATATGAAATGGAATGTGGAATGGAATGGAATGGAATGTCGAATGGAATGGAATGGATTGTGGAATGGAATGTGCAATGGAATGGAGTGCAAAGTGGATTGGAATGTGGAATGCAATGTGGAATGGAACGTGGAATGGAATGGAATGGAACGTGGAATGGAATGGAACGTGGAATGGAATTGAAAGGAATGTGGAATGGAATGGAATGGAATGGGGAAAGGAATGTCTAATGGGATGGAATGTTGAAAGGAATGCAACGGAATGGAATGTTGAATGAAATGGAATGGAGTGGAATGAAATATGGAATGTAATGGAATGGAATTTGGAATGTAGTTGTAACGAATGTTGAGTGGAATGGAATGGAATTTTGAATGGAATGGAATGGAATGTCGAATGCAATGGAATGAAATGGAATGGAATGGAATGTGGAATGGAATGTTTTGAAATGTGGAATAGAATGGAATGGAAGTTGGAATGGAATGGAATGTGAAATGGAAACGAATGAAATCTGGAATGTGAAATGGAATGTGGATTGGAATGTGAAATGCAATGTGGAATGGATTGGAATGGAATGTGGAATGGAATGCAATGGAATATGGAAAGGAATGGACCGTGAAATGGAATGGAATAGAATGTGGAACGTGAAATGAAATGTGGAATGGAATGTGAAATGGAATGTGGAATGGAATTGAATGGAGTGGAATGAAATGTGGAATGAAATGGAATGGCATGGAGTGGAATGAAATTTGGAGTGGAATGGAATGGAATGTGGAATGTAGTGGTAACGAATGTTGAGTGGAAAGGAATGGAAAGTGGAATGGAATGGAATGGAATGTCAAATGCAATGGAATGAAACTGAATGGAATGGAATATGGAATGGAATGGAAAGTGGAATGGAATGGAACTGTATGGAGTGGAATGGAATGTGGAAATTATTGGTATGGAAGATGGAATGGAATGGAACGGAATTGAATTCATTGGAACATGGAAAGGAATGGAATATGAAATGGAATGGAGTGGAATGACAAAAGGCATTGAATGGAATTTGGAATGGAATGGAATGGAATGGAATATGGACTGGAATTTTTTGAAATGCGGAATGGAATGGAATGGAATTTGGAATGGAATGGAATGTGAAAAAGAATGGAATGAAATCTGGAATGTGAAATGGAATGTGGAATGGAAAGTGAAATGCAATGTTGAATGGATTGAAATGGAATGCGGAAGGGAATGCAATGGAATGTGGAATGGAATGGACCGTGAAATGGAATGGAATAGAATGTGGAATGTGAAATGAAATGTGGAATGTAATGTGAAATGGAATGTGGAAAGGAATGTGAAATGGAACGTGGAATGGAATGTGGTAATGAATGAAATGGAACATGGACTGGAATGGAATGGAAAGTGGAATTGAAAGGAATGGCACGTGGAATGGAAAGTGGAATGTAACGTGGAAAGTAATGTGGAGTGGAATGGAATGGAATGTTGAATGGAATGCAATGGAATGTGGAATGGAATGGAATGGAATGGAATATGGAATGGAATGTGGAATGGAATTTAATGGAATGCAGAGTGCAATGGAATTTAATGGTATGGAATGTGGAAAGGATTGAAAAGGAAAGTGGAATGGAATGTGTAATGGAATGGAATGGAATGGAACATGGAATTGAATGGAAGGAAACGTGGAATGGAACATGGAATGGAACGTGGAATAGAACGTGGAATGGAATGGAATGGAATGTGGAATGGAATGGAGTGGAAAGTGGAATGGAATGGAATGGAATGGAATGTGGAATGGAATGGAATGGAATGGAATGGAATGGAATGGAATGGAATGTGTAATAGAATGTGGAATGGATTGTGGAATGGAATGGAAAGTCGAATGCAAAGGAATGGAATGCGGATGGAATGGAACGCAATCTGGGATGGAATGGAATGTCTAATGGAATGGAAAGGAATGTGGAATGGAATGCAAAGGAAAGTGAAATGGAATGTGCGGTGGAATGTGAAATGGAATGTGGAATGTAACGGAATGGAATGTGGAATTGAATGGAATGGTACGTGGAATGGAACAGGGAGTGTACCGTGGAATGGAATTGAAAGGATAGTGGAATGGAATGGAATGGAATGGAATGTGGAATGGAATGTGGAAGGAAGGAATGGAAAGTGCAATGGAATGTGGAATGGAATGGAATGGAATGTGGAATAGAATGTGGAATGGAATGTGCAGTGGAATGGAATGGAGTGGAATGGAATGCAACGTGGAATGGAATGGAATGTGGAATGGAATCGGGATTGGAAAGGAATGGAACTTGGAATGTAACCTGGAATGGAATGTGCAATGGAATGTGGAATGGAAAGGGGAATGGCATGGGCAATGGAATGTGGAATGGAAAGGGGAATGGAATGTGTAATGGAAAGGAATAGAACGTGGAATGGAATGTGGAATGAAATGTGGAAAGGAAAGTAATGGAATGTGGAATGGAATGGAATGGAAAGTTGAATGGAATGGAATGGAATAGAATGTGGAATGGAATATGGAATGGAATGGTATGGAATGTGGAATAGAATGTGGAATGCAATGGAAAGGATTCTGGAATGGAAAGGATCGTTGTGTTCTGGAATGTTGAATGGAATGGAATGGAACATGAAATGGAACAAGGAATGCAACGTGGAAAGGAATGCTGAATGGAATCGAATGGAAAGTGGAATGGAAGGGAATTGAATGTGGAATGGAATATGGAATGGAATGCAATGAAATGTGGAATGGAATGGAATGGAATGTGGAATGGAAACTAATGGAATGTGGAATGGAATAGAATGATGTGGAAAGTGGAATGGAATGGAGTGGAAAGGAATGGAATGTGGAAAGGAAAGGAATGGAATGGAATGTGGAATGGAACGTTATGGAATATGGAATTGAAAGGAATGGAATTGAATCCGGAATGGTATAGAGTGGAATGTGGAATGCAAAGTAATGAAATGGAATGGAATGTGGAATTGAAAGGAATTGGAAGTGGAATGGAATGGAATGGAATATGCAGTGGAATGGAATGTAATGGGATGTGCAATGGAAAGGAATTGTATGTAATGGAATGTGGAATGGAATGTGGAATTTAATGTGGAATGGAATTGAATGAAATGTGGAATGAAACGTGGATTGCAATGGAATGAAAAGTGGAATGGCATGGAATGGACTGCGGAATGGAATGTGGAATGGAATGTGGAAAGGAATGTGGAACGGAATGGAATGGAATGGAATGTGGAATGGCAAGTGAATTGGAGTGAAATCGATTGTGGAATGGAATTTGGAACGCAATGCAATGGAATGTGGAATGAAATTAAATGGAAAGCGAATGGATCGTGGAATAGAATGTGGAATGGAATGTGGAACGGACTGCGGAATGGACTGCAGAATGGAATGTGGAACGGAAAGTGGAATGGAATGGAATGGAACGGAATGGAATGGAATTAAATGGAATGTGGAATGGAATGGAATGGAATGGAATGTGGAATGGAATGTGTATTGGAATGCAATGGAATGTGGAATGTAATGTGGAATGAAACGCAATGGATGAGAATGGAATGTTGAATGGAATGTGGAATGCAATGTGGAAAGGAATGAAATGGAATGTGGAATGGAAAGTGGAATGGAATGGAATGGAATGAGGAATGGAATGTGAAAAGGAATGTGGAATGTAATGGAATGGAATGTGGGATGGAATGTGGAATGGAATGTGGAATGGAATGTGGAATGGAATCTGGAATGGAATGGCATGGGATGTGGAATGAAATGTGGAATGAGATGTGTAATTAAATGTGGAATGGAATGTGTAATGGAATGGAAGTGAATGTGGAAAGAAATGGAATGGAATGTGGAAAGGGATGTGGAATGTAATGGAATGCAATGTGGAATGGAATGCAATGTGGAATGGAACGCAGAATGGAATGGAATGGAACTTTCAATGGAACGTGGAATGGAACGTGGAGTGGAATGTGGAATGGAAAGTGAAATGGAATGGAAGGGACTGTGTAATGGATTGTGAAATAGAATGGAATGCAACGTGGAATGGAACATGTAATAGAATGTGGAATGGAACGTGGAATGCAATGTGCAATGGAATGTGGAATGGAACGTGGAAAGGAATGGAATGGAAAGTGGAATGAAAAGTGGAATGGAATGGAAAGGATATTGGAATGTAAAGTGGAATGGAATGTGGAATGGAACGTGCAATGGAATGCATAGGAATGTGGAAAGGACTGTGAAGTGGAATGTTGAATGGAATGTAGCATGGAATGTGGAATGGAATGGAATGGAATTGAATGGAATGGAATGGAATTGAATGGAATGGAATGGAATTGAATGGAATGTGGAATGGAATGAGGAAAGGAATGTGGAATTGAATGTGGAAAGGAACGGAATAGAATGAGGAATAGAAAGTGAAATGGAATGCTGAACGGAACGTGGAATGGAATGGAATGGAATGGAATGTACTGTATAATCAAATGTGGAATGGTATGAGGAATGGAACGTGTAATGGAATGGAATGGAACGAGGAATGGGATGGAATACAATGTGGAATGGAACGTGGAAAGGAATGGAATGGAAAGTGGAATGGATCGTGGAATGGGAGGGAATGGAACATGGAATGGAACATGGAATGGAACGGGGAATGGTACACGGAATGGAACGTGGAATGGAACGTGCAATGCAATGTGGAATGGAACGTGGAATGGAAAGGAATCAAAACTGGAGTGGAACGTGGAATGGAATGGAATGGAACGTTGAAAGTAATGTGGAATGGACTGTGGAATGGAACGTGAAATGAAACGGGGAAAGTATTGGAATGGAAAGTGGAACGGAATGTGGAATGGAATGTGGAATGGAATGCAAGGCAATGTGGAATGGAATATGCATTGGAGTGGAATGGAATGTGGAATGGAATGCGGAATTGAATGTAATGGAATTGGAATGTAACGGAATGGAATGTGGAATAGAAATTGGAGTGGAATGGAAAGGAATGTGCAATGGAACGTCGTATGGAATTGCATGGAACGTGGAATGGAACTTGGAATGGAACATGGAATTGAAAGTGGAATGGAATGGGGACTGCAGAGTGGAATGGAATGTAGAATGGAATGTGAAATGGAAGGAACTGGAATGTGGAATGGAACGGAATGGAATGTGGAATGGAATGTGGAATGGAATGGAATAGAATGTGGAATAGAATGCGGAATAGAATGGAATGGAATGCGGAATGGAAAGTGAAATGGAATGTGGAATGGAATGGAATGCAATGTGGAATGGGACGTGGAATGGAATGGATTAGAACTCTTAATGGAACGTGGAATGGAACATGAAATGGAATGTGGCATGGAACGTGAAATGGCATGGGCAATGAAATGTGGAATGGAAAGTGGAATTTAATGGAATGGAAATTTGAATGGAATGTGGAATGGAAAGGAATGGAATTTGTAATGCAATGGAATGGAATGTTTAATGGAAGGTGGAATGGAATGTGGAATGTAACGTGGAATGGAAAGGAATGCAATGTGGAATGTAACGGAGTGGAATATGGAATGGAATGGAAAGGAATGTGGAATGGAATGTAGAATCGAATGGAATGGAAAGTGGAATAGAATCTGGAATGGAATGGAACGGAATTCGGAATGGAATGCAATGGAATGGAATGGAACGCAAAATGGAACGTGGAATGGAACATGGAAAGGAATGTAGAATGCAATGGAAAAGAATGTGGGAAGGACGATAATGAAATGTGGAATGGAATTTGGAATGGAATGGAATGGAATGTGGAATTGAATGGAAAAATATGTGGAAAGGAAGATAATGGTATGTGGAATGGAATGTGGAATGGAATAGAATGGAATGGAATGTGGAATGTTATGGAATGGAACGTGGAATGGAAGATGGAATGGAAAGTGGAATGGGCCGTGGAATAGAATGGAATGGAATGTGGAATGGAACGTGGAATGGAATGTGCAATGGAACGTGGAATGGGACTTGGAATGGAATGGAATGGAATGTGGAATGGAATGGAACGGAATGTTGAATATAATTTGGAATGGAATGGAAAGGAATCCAGAATGGAATGGAAGGGAATATAATGGAAATTGGAGTGGAACATGGAATGGAACATGGAATGCATTCGAGTGTGGAGTGGAATGGAATGAAATGGAATGTGGAATGGTATGGAATGGAAAGTGGAATGCAATGTAATGGAATGGAATGGAATTTGGAAATGAAAGGAAAGGAAAGTGGAAAGGAATGGAATGGAATGTGGAATGGAATGTAATGTAATGGAAGGTGGAATGGAATGTGAAATGGAATGCGGAATGGAAAGTGGAATTGAATGAAATGGAACTTGGAATGGAATGGAATGGAACGTGGAATGGAATGGAACGGAATGTGGAATGGAACGTGGAATGGAAGCACTAATGCAAAGTAGAAAGTAACTTGGAATGGAATGGAATATAAAGTCCAATGGAAAGTAGAATGGAACGTGGAATGGAATGGAATGGAACGTGGAATGGAATGGAAAGGAATGTAGAATGGAACATGAAGTGGAACGCAGAATGAAACGTGGAAAGGAATGTGGAATGGAACGTGGAATGCAATGTGGAATGGAAAGTAATGGAATGTGGAATGGAATGGAATGGAATGTGGAATGCAATGAATGGAATGTCAAATATAATTTGGAATGGAATGGAAAAGAATTCAGAATGGAATGGAATGGAATGTACTGGGAAGTAACATGGAATGGAACTTGCAAAGGAACATGGAATGGAATGTGGAATGGAATGGAATGGAATGAGGAATGGAATGGAATTGAATAGAATGGAAAGTGAAATGAAATGGAATGGAATGTGGAATGGAACGTTGAATGGAAAGTGGATTGGAACGGAATGGTATGGAATATGGAATGGAATGGAATGCAATGGAATGTGGAATGAAATGGAATGGAATGAGGAATGGAATGGAATCAAATGTGAAATGGAATGCAATGGAAAGGAATGTGGAATGGAATGGAATGTGGAGTTGAATGGAATGGAAACTGGAATGAAATGGAATGGAATGTGAAATGGAATGTGAAATGGAATGTGGAATGAATAGTGGAATGGAATGAATTTGAATGTGCAATGGAATGGAATGGAATGTGGAATGGAATGGAACGGAACGTGGAATGGAACGTGGAACGGAATTGAATGGAACGTGGAATGGAACGTGGAATGGAATGCAGAATGGAACGTGGAATGGAACGTGGAATGGAATGAAATGGAATGTTGAATGGAATGGAATGGAATGTGGAATGGACTGGAATGGAATAGGAAATGTAATGTGGAATGGAAAGGAATGGAACGTGGAATGGGACGTGTAACGGAACTTCTAATGGAATGTAGAATGGAACGTGGAATGGAATGGAATGCAACTTCTAATGCAAAGTAGAATGGAACGTGGAATGGAATGGAATGGAACGTGGAATGGAATGGAATGGAACGCGGAATGGAGTGTGGAATGGAATGTGGAATGTAATGGAATGGAACGTAGAATGGAATGGGATGGAATGTGGTATGGAATGTGGAATGGAATGGAATGCAATGTGCAATGGAATGTGGTATGAGAAGTGGAATGGAATGCGATGGAATTTGTAATGGAATGTGGAATGAAACGGAATGGAATGTGAAAGGGAATGTGCAATGCAATGTGGAATGGAATGTGGAATGGAACGTGGAATGGAAAGTGGAATAAAATGGAATGGAATGTGGATAGGAATGTGGAATGGAATGGAACGGAATGTGGAAAGTAATGTGGAATGGAATGGAAATGAATGTGGAATGGAATGGAATTGAATGTTGAATGGAATGTGGAATGCAATGGAAAGGATTGTCTAATGGAATGTGGAATGGAAATTGGAATGGAATGGAATGGAAGGTGGAATGGATTGGAATGGAACATGGAATGCCACGTGGAATGGAACATGGAATGGAATGTGAAATGGAACGTGTAATGGAATGGGCCATGGAATGTGGAATGGAACGTGGAATGGAATGTGGAATGGAATTTGGAATGCAATGTGGAATGGAATGGAATAAAATGCAAAGTTAAAAGGAACTTGAATGTAATGGAAAGTGGAATGGAACGTGGAATGGAATGTTGAATGGATCTTGGAATGGAATGTAAAATGGAATGTGGAATGGAAAGTGGAATGGAATGGAATGCGATGCTGAATGGAAAGTGGAATAGAATGGGGAATGGAACGTAGAATGGCACGTGGAATGGAATCGAATGGTATTGCATGTGGAACGGAATTGAATGGAATGTGCAATGGAATGTGGATTTGCATGTGGAATGGAATGTGTAATTCAATGAAATCCAATGTGGAACAGAATGTGGAACTGAATGGAATGTGGAATGGAATGTGGAATTGAATGCGGAATGGAACGTGGAATGGAATGGAACAGAATGTGGAATGGAATATGGAATGGAGTATGGAATGGAGTGTGGAATGGAATGTGGAATGGAAAGTGGAATGGAACAGAAGTTGGAATGGAATTTGGAATGGAATAGATTGGAATGTTTGAATGAAATGCAACGGAATGTGGAATGGAATGTGGACTGCAGTGGAATGCAATGTGGAATGGAATGGAATGGAATGTGGAACGGAATGTTTAATGGAATGTGGCACGAAATCTGGAGTGGAACGTGGAATAGAACATGGAATGGAATGGAATGGATGGTGGAATGGAATGGAATGGAACATGGAATGGAATGTGGACTAGAATGTGGAATGGAATGGAATGGAAAGTGGAATGGAATGGATTAGAATGTGGAATGGAATGGAATGGAATGTGGAATGGAATGTGGAACGCAATGGAATGGAATGTGAAATGGAATGTGGAATGGAATGCAATAGAATGTGGAATGGAATACAAAGGAATGTGGAATGGAATGTGGAATGGAATGTGGACTGGCACGTGGAATGGAACAAAGTGCAATGTGGAATGGAATGTGGAATGGAATGTGGAATGGAACGTGGAATGGAATGCAATGTGGAATGGAAAGTGGATTTGAATGGAATGGAACGCGGAATGGAACGTGCAATGGAATACGGAATTGAAAGCGGAATGGAATGGAATGGAATATGGAATGCATCGTGGAAAGGAATGGAATGGAACGTGGAATGGAATGTGAAATGGAAGGTGGAATGGAATGTGTAATGTAACGTGGCATGGAATGTGCAATGGAAAGTGGAAAGGATTGGAATGCAAAGTGGAATGGTACGTGGAATTGAATGGAAAGGAAAGTGGAATAGAATGTGGAATGGAATGTGGAATAGAATGTAGAATGCAATGAAATGGAAAGTGGAATGGAATGTGGAATTGAATTGAATGGAATGTGGAATGGAATGCGGAATAGAACGTAGAATGTAACGTGGAATCAAACATGGAATGGAACGTGGAATGGGATGTGCAATGGAATGTGGAAAGGAAAGTGGAATGCATTGGAGTGGAATGGAATGGAATGGGGAATGGCATGTGGAATGGAATGTTGAATGCAATGGAATAGCTGTGGAATGGAAAATGCAATTGAATGTGGAGTGGAACATCGAAGGGAATGGAAAGGAATGTGGAATGGAAAGTGGAATGGAATGGAATGGACAGTGGAACAGAAAGTGGAATGAAATGGAATGGAACGTGGATTGGAATGTGAAATGGAACATTGAATTGATTGGAATGGAACGTGGAATGGAATGAGGAATGGAACTAGAATTAGAAAGCGGAATGGAATGTGGAATGTAATGGAATGTGGAATGGAATGTGGAATGGAATGGAATAGAATGTGCAATGGAATGGAATGAAATGTGGAATGGAATGTGGAGAGGAATGTGGAATGGAATGGAATGCAATGTGGAATGGTATGTGAAATGGAATGTGGAATGGAATGGAATGGAATGTGGAATGGAATGTGGAATGAAATGTGGAATTGAATGGAATGTTATGTGGAAAGGAATGGAATGGAATTTAGAATGGAATTGAATGGAATGTGGAATGGAATAGAATGGAATGGAATGGCATGTGAAATGGAATGTGGAAGGGAATGTGGAATGGAATGTGCAATGGAATGTGGAAGGGAACGTGGAATGAAATGTGGAAAGGAATGTGGGATGGAACTTGGAATGGAATGGAATGGAAATGGGAATGTAATTGAACGGAATGGAACGTGGAAAGGAACCTGGAATGGAAAGTGGAATGGAATGCAGAATGGAAATTGGAATGGAATGTACAATGGAATGTGGACGGGAACGTGGAATGGAACATGGAATGGAATGTGGAATGGAGCGTGGAACGGAACGTGGAATATAATGTGGAATGGAAAGTAGAATGGAAAGTGCAATGGAATGGAATGGAACTTGGAAGTAACATGGAATGGAAAGTGAAATGTCATGTTGCATGGAACTTCGAATGGCATGGACAATGGAATTTGGAATGGAACGTGGAATGTAATGGAATGGAAAAAGGAATGGAATGTAGAATGGAATGGAATGAAAAGTGGAATGTAATGTGGAATAGAATGAGGAATGGAACGTGGAATCGAACGTGGAATGAAATGGAATGGAAAGTGCAATGGAATGGAATGCAATGTGGAATGGAATGTGGAATGTAATGTGTAATGGAATGCGGAATGTAATGTGGAATGGAATGGAATGGAATGGAATGTGGAATGGAATGTGGAAAGGAATGTGGAATGGCATGTGGAATGGAACAGAATGAAATGTGGAATGGAATGTGTAATGTCACTTGGAATTGAATGGAATGGAATGGAATGGATTGTGGAATGTAATGTGGAATGAAAAGTGGAATAGAAAGTGGAATGCAATGGAATGGAACGTGGAATGGGATGGACTAGAACGTGGAATGGAAAGTGGAATGGATAGTGGAAAGGAATGTGGAATGGAAAGTCGAATGGAAAGTCGAATGGAATGGAATGTGTAATCGAATGGAATGGAATGGAATGTGTAATGGAGTGTGGAATGGAACGTGGAATGGAATGGAATGGAATTTGAAACGGAGTGGAATCGAATGTTGAATGGAAGGTGGAATGGAAAGTGGAATGTAACGAGGAATGAAGAGGATAGGAATGTGGTATGAAAAGAGTGGAATGTGGAATGGAATAGAATGTAATGTTGAATGGAATGTCAAATCGAATGGAATGGAATAGAAAGTAATGTGGAATGGAATGTCGAAAGGAATGGAATGGAATGTGGAACAGAATGTGTAACGGAATGGAATGGAATCCGGTATGGAACGGAATGGAATGGAATGCAATGCGAAATGGAATGTGGAATGGAACGTGGCATGGAAAGTGGAATGGAACGTGGAATGTAATGTGTAATGGAAGGGGAAAGAAAGAGAATGCAATGGATTGGATTGCGGAATAGAATGTGGTATGCAATGGCATGGAAGGTGGTATGCAATAGAATGGAATGGTATGGAATGTGGAATGGAACGTGGATGCAAGGTGGAATGGAGTGGAATTGAACGTGTAATTGAAAGTGGAATGGAAGGTCGAATGGAGCGTTGAAAGGAATGGAAAGGAACGTGGAATGGAATGTGGAATGGAATATGAAAGGAATGGAATGGACTGTGAAATGGAATGGATTGTAATGTTGGATGGAATATGGAATGGAATGAAATGGAATGTGGAATGGAATGTGGAATGGAAAGGAATTGAATGCGGAATGGAATGTGGAATGGCATGGAATGTAATGTGGAATTAAATGGAATGGAATACGGAATGGTATGTGGAATGGAATGTGGAGTGGCATGTGGAAAGGAATGGAGTGCAATGTGGAATAGAATGTGGAATAGAATGTGGAATTGAACGTGGAATGGAAAGCAAAGTGGAATGGAATGGAATGGAATGGAATGAAATGTGGAATGGAACGTGGATTGGAACTTCGGATGGAATGTGCAATGGAATGTGGAATGGAACGGGGGATGGAATGGAATGGAATGGAATGTGGAATGGTATTTGGAATGGAATGTGGAAAGTAATGGATTGGAATGTGGAATGGAATGTAGAATGGAATGGAATGGAATGTGGAATGGAATGTGGAAAGGAATGTGGAATGGATTGTGGAATGGAACGGAATGGAATGTGGAAATTAATGTGGAATGGAATGTGGAATGGAAAGTGGAATGTAATGGATTGGAAAGGAATGGATTGTGGAATAGAATGTGGAATGGAATGTGGAATGCAACGTGAAATGGAATGGATTGGAACGTGGAATGGGAGGGAATGCAATGTGGAATGGAAGGTGGAATGGAATTTAATGGAACGTGGAGGAGAACATGGAATGGAACGTGGAATGGAGTGTGTAATGGAACGTGGAATGGAACATGAAATGGAATGTGGAATTGAAAGTGGAATGGAAAGGAATGGAAAGTGGATGGAATGTGGAATGGAATGGAATGGAAAGTGGAATGGAATGTGGAATGGACTGTGAAAGGAACGGGACATGGAATGTGGAATGTATTGTAATGTAATGTGGAATGGAATATGGAATGGAATGTGGAAAGCAATGCAAATCAAAGTGGAATGGAATGTGGAATGGAACGTAATGGGATGTGGAATGGAATGTGGAATGGAATGTGGAATAGAAAGTGGAATGGTATGGAATGAAATGCGCGATGTAATCTGGAATGGAATGGAAAGTAACATGGAATGGAATTTGTAACAGAACATGGAATGGAATGTGGAATGCAGCGTGTTATGGAATTTGCAATGGAATGTGGAATGGAATGTGGAATTGAATGGAATGGAATCTGGAATGGAATGGAATGGAATGTGGAATAGAATGTCAAATGGAATGGAATGGAATACGGAATGGAATGAAATTGAATGGAAGGGAAGGTGGACTGGAATGGAATGGAATGTGGAATGGAACGTGGAATGGGATGGAATGGAAAGTGGAATGGAATATGGAATGGATTATGGAATGGAACGTGGAATGGAATGTGCAATGGAATGAGGAATGCAACGTGCAATGGAAAGGAATGGAAAGTGGAGTGGAATGTGGAATGGAATGGAATGGAACTTGGAATGGAATGTGGAAATAACGGTGGAATGGAACGTGAAATGGAACGTGGAATGTGTTGGAATGGAATGTGGAACGGAACGTGGAAAAGAATGTGAAATAGAAAGGGGAATAGAAAGGAATGCAATGTGCAATGGAACTTGGAATGGAATGGAATGAAACGTGGAATAGAACTTGGAATGGAACGTGGAATGGAAAGTGGAATGGAATGTGGAATGCGGAGTGGAATAGAACGTGGAATGGAATGTGGAATGGAATGGGATAGAATGTGGAATGGAATGGAATGGAATGAAATGGAATGTGGAACGGAATGTGGAATGGAATGGAATGTAACGTGGAATAGAATGTGGAATGGAATAGAATGCAATGTGGAGTGGAATGAAATGGAATGGTATGGAATGTGGAATGGAATGGAAAGGAATGTGGAATGGAACGTGGAATGGAATGGAATGGAAGGTAGAATGGAATGTGGAATGAAATGGAATGGAATGGAATGTGGAATGCAATGTGGACCGGAATGGAAAGCAATGTGAAATGGAATGTGGAATGGAATGGAATCGAATGTGAAAAGGAAAGTTTAATGGAAAGGGGAAAGGAATGTGGAGTGGAATGGAATGGAATGGAAGGTGGAATGGAATGTGAAATGGAATGTGGAACAGAATGGGCAATGTAACGCAAGGAAATGTGGAAAAATATGTGGAATTAAATGTGGAATGGAACTCAATGGAATGAGGAATGGATTGTCGAATGGAATGGAATGGAATATGGAATGGAATGGAATGGAATGGAACGGATATTGAAATGTAATGGAATGTGGTATGGAATGGAATGAATTGGAATGGAATGGAATGTGGAATGGAATGGAATAGAATGTGGAATTGAATGCAATGTTATCAAATGTGGACTTGAATGGAATGGAATGGAATGGAATGGAATGTGTTATGTTATGGAGAGTAATGTGGTATGGAATTTAATGGAATGTGGAATGGAATGGAATAGAATTGAATATTGAGTGGAATCTAATGGAATGCAGAATGGAATGTAATGGAATGGAAAGTAATGCGGAAGTGAATGGAATTGGAAGTGGAATGGAACGGAATGGAAAGGGGATTAGAATGGGGAAATGAAATGTGGAATGGAACCTGGAATAGAATGAAATGCAACGTGGAATGGAATGGAATGAAACGTGGAAAGGAATGGCATGGAACGTGGAATGGAACGTGGAATGCAATGTGGAATGTAATGTGGAATATTACAGGGAATGAAATGTGAAATGCAATGTGGAATGGAATAAGGAATGGAATGTGGAATGCAATGGAAAGGAATGTGGAATGAAAGGTGGAATGGAATGGAATGGAAAGGAATCTGCAATGGAATGTGGATTGGAATGGAATGGAATGTGGAATGGAATGGTATGGAATGTGAAATGGAATGGAAAGGAATGGAACATTGAACGGAATGTGGAATGGAATGTGGAATGGAATGTGGAATGGAACGAAATGGAATGTGGAATTGAATGTGAATGGAATGTCAAATGGAATGGAATGTATTGTGGAATGGAATCGAATGTAATGGTATGGAATATAGTATGGAATGTAATGGAATGTGGAATCGAACGTGGAAAGGAACATGGCTTGGAACTCGCAATGGATCATGGAATGGAAAGTGGCATGGAGTGGAATGTAACGTGGAATGGAATGTGGAATGCAATGGGATGGAACGTGTGAGGAAATGTGGGATGAAATGGAATGGAATGAGGAATGGAATAGAACGGAATGTGGAATGGAATGCAATGGAATGTGGAATGGAATGGAATGCAATGGAATGGAATGTGGAACTGAATGGAATGGAAAGGGTAATGGAATATTGAATGGAATGTGGAATGGTATATGGAATGGAATGTGGAAAGGAATGTAATGGAACATAGAATGGAATATAATGGAATGCGGTATAGAATGGAATGGAATGTGGAATGGAATTGAATGGAATGGAATGGAAAGTGAAACGGAATGCGGAATGCAATGTGGAATGGAATGAAATGTAACGTGGAATGGAATGGAGTGAAAGGTGAAATGGAATGGAATGGAAAGTGGAATGGAACCTGGAATGGAACATGGAATGGAATGTGGAATGGAATGTGGAAAGGAATGCGGAATGGAATGGAATGGAACCTGGAATGAAATGTGGAATGGAATGGAATGGAAAGTGGAATGAAATGTGGAATGGAATGGAATATAATGTGGAATGGAATGCAATGGATTGTGAAATGGAATGTGGAATGGCATTTAATAGAATGTGAAATGGAATGGAATGGAATGTGTAATAGAAGGGAATGGAATGTGGAACAGAATGGAATTTAATGGAATGTGGAAGTGAATGGAATGGAATGGAATAGGATGCTCAATGGAAGGGAATGGACTATGGAATGGAATATGCAATTGAATAGAATGCAATCGAATGTAAATCAGAATAGAATGGAATGCAATGTGGAATGGAATGGAATGGAATGTGGAATGGAATGGAATGAAATCTGGAATGGAATGGAATGGAATGGAATAATTAATGGAATGGAATGTGTAATGGAAATTGGAATGGAATGGAATGGAAAGTGGAATGGAACACGGAATGGAACGTCTAATGGAAGGTGGAATGGAACTAGGAATGGAATGGTATGGAACGTGGAATGCAATGTGGAATAGAATGTGGAATGGAAAGTGGAATGTAATGTAAAGGAATGTGGAAGGGAATGTGCAATTGAATGAGGAATGGAAAGTGGAATGAAATGGAATATAATGTGGAATGGAATGGAATGCAACGTGGAATGCAATGGAATGTTACGTGGAAAGGAGTTAGCAATGGAATGTGGAATGAAATAAAATGGAATTTAGAATGGAATATGGAATGGAATGGAATGTGGATTGGAATGGAATGGAATGTGGAAAGGAATGTGGAATGGAATGTAGAATGGAACGGAATGGAATGTGGAATGGAATGTGCAATGGACAGTGGAAAGTAATGTGGAATGGAAAGTGAAATGGAATTTGTAATGGAAATTAATGGAATGTGGAATGGAATGTGGAAGGGAATGGTATGGAATGTGGAATGGAATGTGGAATGGAATGTGGAATGGAATGCGCAATGTAAGAGAAACTAATGTGGAATGGAATGTGGAATGGATCATGGAATGCAATGGAATGGCATGTGGAATGGAATAGAATGTGGAATGGAATGAAATGGAATGCAAAGTGAAATGGAATGGAATGGAATGTGGATTGGACTGTGGAAAGGAAAGTGGAATGGAATGTGCAATAGAAAGTTAAATGGAATGGAAAGGAATAGGAATGGAATGTGGAATGGAATGGAATGGAATGGAATGGAAAGTGGAAAGGAATTGAAGGGAAGGTGGAATGGAATGGAATTGAAACTGGAATGGAATGGAATGGAATGGAATGTGGAATGGAATTGAATGGAATACAATTTCGAATGGATGGAAAGCCAAGTGAAATTGAATGGAAAGGAATTTGGAATGGAATGTCGAATGGAATGGAAAGGTATGTGGAATGCAATGCGGAATGGAATAGAATGGAATGTGGAGCGGAATGTGGAATAGAATGGAATGGAATGTGCAATGGAATGTAGAATGGAATGTGGAAAAGAATGGAATGGTATTGGTATGGACTGCGAAATGCCATGTGCATGGGAATGGTATGGAATGTGGAATGGAAGGTGGAATGGAATAGAATGGAATTGGAATGGACTGTGGAATGCAATTTGGAATGGAATGGAATAGAATGTGGAAAGGAAGGTGGAACGGAATGGAATGGAATGTGGAAAGGAATGGAATGGAATTGAAAGGTATGTGGAATTTAATGCGGAATTGAAAGTGGAATGGAATGTGGAATGGAATGGAATGGAATGGAATGTGGAATGGAATGGAAAGGAATAGGAAGGGAATGAGGAATGGAATGGAATGGAATGTGGAATTGAATGGAATGGAATGGAATGACAGCTGGAATGGAATGTGGAATGGAAAGTTTAATGGAATGGAATGGATTGTGGAATGGAATGTGTAATGGAATTTAATGGAATGTGGAATGGAATGGAATGGAATGTGGAATGGAATGGAATGTGGAATGGAATGTGGAACGGAATGTGGAATGGAATGGAATAGAATGTGGAATGGGATGTGGAATGGAACGTGTAATGGAACGTGGAAAGGAACGGAATGGAATGTGGAATGGAATGTGGAATGGGATTTGGAATGTAATGTGGAATGGAAGGTAATGTAATGTCGAAGGGAATAGTGTGGAATGTGAAATATAATGGAATGGAAAGTGAAATGGGATGTGGAATGGAAAGGAATGGAATGTGGAATAGAATGCGGAATGGAATGGAATGGAATCCGGAATGGATTGGAATGGAAAGGAATGGAACACGAAAAAGAACGTGGATTGGAAAGTGGAATGGAATGTGCTGTGGAATGGAAAAGAAAGTGGAATGGAAGGCAATGGAATGTGGAATGGAATGTGGAATGGAATTGAAAAGAATGTCGAATGGAAGGTAATGTGATTTGGAACGGAATGTGGTAAGGAATGGAACGGAATTGAATGGAATGCAATGTGGAAGGTTATGGAATGGAACGTGGAATGGAACGTTGAATGGAATGTAATGGAGCGGAATGGAACGTGGAATGGATCATGGAATGGAATGCCGAATGGAACGTGGAATGGAATGGATTGGAACGTAGAATGAAACGTGGAATGGAAAGTGGAATGTTATGTGGAGTGGAAAGGAATGGAATGTGGAACAGAATGGAATGGAATGTGGAATGGAATGGAATGGAATGTGGAATGGAATGCAGTGGAATGTGAATATAATGTGGAGTGGAATGCAAAGGAATCCAGAATGGAATTGAATGGAATGGAATGCAATGGAACGTGGATTGGAACGTTGAAAGGAATGTGGAATGGAATTATGAATGGAAAGTGGAATAGAATGTGGAAAGGAATGGAATGGAATGAGGAATGAAAGGCAATGGAACGTGGAATGGAATGTGGAATGAAATGTGGAATGGAATGTGGAACGGAATGGAATGGAATGTGGAATGAGGAATGGAAGGCAATGGAATGTGGAATGGAGTGTGGAATGGAATGTGGAATGGAATGGAATGGAATGTGGAATGGGATGTGGAATGGAATGGAATGGAATCTGGAATGGAATAGCATCGAATGTGGAATGGAATGGAATGAAATGGAATGCAGAATGGTATGCCATGGAATGTGGAATGAAATTTAATGGAATGGAATGTGGCATTGAATGAAATGGAATGTGGAATGGAATAGAATGGAATGGAAGGAGGAATGGAATGTGAAATTGAATGTGGAATGGAATGTGAAATGGAATGAAAAGGAACGCGAAAAGGAATGGAAAGGAACGTGCAATGGAATGGAATGGAACATGGAATGGAATGTGGAATGGAACGTGGAATGGAATGCAATGGAAAGGAATGTTGAATGGAAAGGAATGGAATGTGGAATGGAATGGAATGAAATACGGAATGTAACGTGGAATGGAATGGAATGGAATGTGAAAAGGAATGGAAAGGAATGTGCAATGGAATGGAATGGAACGTGGAATGGAATGTGGAATGGAACGTGAAATGGAATGAAATGGAAAGTGAAAAGTAATGGAAAGGAACGTGCATTGGAATGGAATGGAACGTGGAATGGAATGTGGAATGGAACGTGGAATGGAATGGAATGGAATGTAGAATGGAAAGGAATGGAATGTGGCATGGAATAGAATGAAATATGGAATGTAACGTGGAATGGAATGGAACGGAATGTGGAATGGAATGCGGAATGGAACATCTAATGGAACGTAGAATGGAAGGTGGAATGGAAAGGAATGGAACGTCTAATGGAAAGTAGAATGGAACGTGGAATGGAATGCAATGGAACGTGGAATGCAATGTGGAGTGGAATGTGGAATGTAATGGAATGTAGCGCGGAATGGAATGTGTTATGGAATGTGGAAAAAAATGGAATGGAAAGTGAAATGGAATGTGTTATGGGAAGTCGAATGGAATGTGATAGGGAATGTGGAATGCAATGTGGAATGGAATGTGGATTTGTATGTGTAATGAAATGGAATGGAATGTGGAATGGAAGGTGGAATGGATTGGAAAGGAATGTGGAATGGAATGTGGAATGGAATGAAATTGAATGTTGAATGATATCTGGAATGGACTGCAATGGAATGTGGAAAGGAATGTGAAATGGAATGGAATGTGGAGTGGAATGTGGAATGGAATGTGGAATGGGAAGTGGAATGGAACGTGGAATGGAGTGGAATGGGATGTGGAATGGAATGTGGAATTGAATGGAAGGGAACATGGAATGGAATGTGGAATAGAAGGTGGAATGGATTGTGGAATGTTACCTGGAATGGAATGTGCAATGGAACGTGGAATGGAAAGTGGAATGGAATGTGGAATAGAATGTTGAATGGAACACGCAATCGAATGGAATAGAATGTGAAATGGAACTTCAATGGAATGGCACGTGGAATGGAATGTGGAATTTAACGTGGAATGGAACGTGGAATGGAATGTGGAATGGAACTTGGAAAGGAATGTACAACGGAAGTTGGAATGGAACGTGGAGTGGAATGCAATGGAAAGTGGAATGGAACTTGGAATGGATTGGAATGGAACGTAGAATGGAACATGGAATGGAATGAGCAATGGAAAGTGGAATGGAACGTGGAATGGAATGGAGTGGAATGTGGAATGGAATGTGGAATGGAATGTGGAATGCAATAGAATGGAATCTGGAATGGAAAGTGGAATGGAATGGAAAGTAATGGAATTGAATATGTAATGCAATGTGGAATTGAATGTGGAATCATATAGAATGGATTGTGGAATGCAATGTGGAATGCATGGAATGGAGGGTGTAATTGAATGTGGAATGGAATGTTGAATGGAATGGAAGGTGGAATGGAATGTGAAATGGAATGGAATTGAAAGTCCAAGTGGAATGGAAAGGAATGTGGAATGGAATGTGGGCTGCAATGGAATGCAATGTGGAATGGAGTGGAATGGAATGTGAAATGGAATGTAATGGAAAGTGGAATGGAATGCTTAATGGAATGTGGAATGAAATGTGGACTGGAACGTGGAATGGCTCGTGGAATGGAATGGAAAGGATCGTGGACTACAACGTGGAATGGAACGTGGAAAGGAAGATGGAATGGAACGTGTAATGGCATGGAATGGAACGTGGAATGGAATGTGGAAAGGAATGGAATGGAATGGAATGGAATGGAATGTGGAATGGAATGTGGAATGCAATGGAATGGAATGTCGAATGGAATGCAATGGAATATGGAGTGGAATGCAAAGGAAATTGGAATGGAATGGAATTGAATGTGGAATTTAATGGAATGGAATGTGGAATGGAAAGTGGAATGGTGTGTGCAATGGAATGTGGAATGCAAAGGTGAATGGATTGGAATGGAAAGTGGTATTGAAAGTGGAATGGAATGGAAAGGAACGTAGAATGGAATGTGGAATGGAATGGAAAGGAAGGTTTTAAGAAAAGTGGAATGCAAAGTGGAATGCAAAGTGGAATGGAATGGAATGCAACGGAATGGAATGTGGAATGGAATGTGGAATGGAAAAGAGTGGAATGTGGAATGGAATGTAGATTGGAATGGAATGTGGAATGGAATGTGGAATGGAGTGCAATGGAATGTGCAATGGAATGGAATGGAAATTGGAATTGTCTGCAATGGAATGTGGAAAGGAATGTGGAATGGAATGTGGAGTGGCACGTGGAATGGAACGGAGTTCATTGTGGAATGGAAAGTGGAATGGAATGTGAAATAGAACGTGGAATGGAATGCAATGTGAAATGGAACGTGGATTGCAATGGAATGGAACGTGGAGTGGAATGTGGAATGGAAAGCGGAATGGAATGGAGTGGAACGTGGAATGGATTGTGGAATGGAATGGAATGGAATGTGGAATGGAACGTGGAATGGAATGGAATGGAATGTGGAATGGAATGTTGAATGGAGTGCAATGGAATGTGGAATGGAATCTGGAATGGAGTCCAATGAAATGTGGAATGGAATGGAATGGAATGTGGAATGGACTGGAATGGAAGGTGGAAAGGAATGTGGAATGGAGTGCACTGGAATTTGGAATGGAGTGAAATGGAATGTGGAAGGGACCAGAATAGAATGTGGAATGGAATGTGGAATGGAATGTGAAGTGTCACGTAGAATGGAACGGAGTGCAATGTGGAATGGAACATGGAATGGAATGTAAAATGGAACGTGGAATGGAATTCAATGTAGAATGGAACATTGATTGTAATGGAATGGAACGTGGAATCGAATGTGGATTGGAAAGCGGAATGGAATGGAGTGGAATGTGGAATGGAAAGTGGAATGGAATGTGCAATGGAATGTGGAATGGAACGTGGAAAGGAATGTAATGGAAAGAGGAATGGTACGCGGAATGGAATGGAAAGGAACGTGGAATGGAATGTGGAATGGATTGGGGACAGGAGCGTGGAATGCAATGGAATGTGAAATGGAATGTAGAATGGAATGTGGAATGGAACGGAATGGAATGGAATGGAAAGTGTAATGGAATATGGAAAGGAATGTGGAATGGAATGTGGAATGGAAGGGAATGAAATGTGGAATGTAATGTGGAATCTAACGTGGAATGAAATGGAATGGAACTGAATAGATAGTGGAACGTAATGTGGAATGGAATGTGGAATGGAAAGTGGAATGCAATGGAATTGTACGTGTAATGGGATGGATTGGATAGTGGAATGAAACGTGGAATGGAAAGTGGAATGGAATGTGGAATGGAACGTGCAATGGAAAGTGGAATGGAATGGAATGGAATGTGTAATGGAATGGAATGGAATGTGGAATGGAGTGTGTAATGGAACGTGGAAAGGAATGGAATGGAATTTGGAATGGAGTGGAATGGAATTTTGAATGGAAGGGGGAATGGAATGTGCAATGTAACGTGGAATAGAAAAGAATGGAATGTGGAATGGAATGGAGTGGAATGTGAAATGGAATAGAATGTAATGTGGAATGGAATGTGGAATGGAATGGAATGGAATATGGAATAGAATGTGTAATAGACTGGAATGGAATCACGAATGGAATGGAATGGAATGTAATGGAGTGCAATGCAAAATGGAAAGTGGAATGGAACGTGGAATGGAACGTGTAATGGAACATGGAATGGAAAGTGGAATGGAATGGAAAAGAATGAGAATGGAATGGATTGGAATATGGAATAGAATGTGGTATGGAATGGAATACAATGTGGAATGGAATAGAATGGAATGGTATGGAATTTGGAATGGAATGGAATGGAATGGAATGCGTAATACAGTGGATTGTAATCTGGAATGGAAATAAATGGAATGTGGAATGGAATGGAATAGAATGGAATATGGAATGGAATGAAATGGAATGTGGAATGGAATGTGATGGAATGGAAAGGAATGTGGAATTGAATGGGATTGGAAGTGGAATGGAATGGAATGGAATGGGGAAAAGAATGCGGATTGGAAAGGAATGGAAGGTGGAATGGAATGTGTAATGGAACGTGGAATGGAAATGGAATAGAATGAAGTGGAAAGTGGAATGGAAGAGAATGGAACGTGGAATGGAATGGTATGGAACGTGGAATGCAACGCGGAATGGAATGTGGAATGGAATGTGGAATATAACGTGGAATGGAATGTGGAATGGAGTATGGAATGGAATGTGGAATGCAATGGAAAGGAATGTGGAATGGAAGGTGGAAAGGAATGGAATGGAACAGAATATGCAATGGAATGTGCAATGGAAAGGAATGGAATGTGGAATGGAATGGTATGGAATGTGGAATGGAATAGAATGGAACGTGGAATGGAATGTGGAATGGAATGTGGAATGGAATGTGGAATGGAATGTAATGGAATGTGAAATGGAAAGTAATGGAATGCGGAATAGAATAGAATGGAATGTGGAATGGAATGGAATGGAGTGGAATGGAATGGAATGGAAGGTGAAACGGAATGTGGAATGGAATGTGAAATGGAATGTCGAATGGAATGTGTAACGGAATGAAATGAAACGTTGAATGGAATGGAATGAAAGGTGGAATGGAATGGAACGGAATGTGGAAGAGAATGAGGAATTGAATGAGCAATGGAATGTGCAATGAAATGGAATATAATGTGGAATGGAATGGAATGGAATGTGGAATGGAATGGAATGGAATGTGGAAGGGAATGTGCAATTGAATGTGGAATGGAATGGAATGTAATGGGGTATGGAATGTGGAATGGAATGTGGAATATATACTGCAATAGAACGCGGAATGGAAAGTGGAATGTAATTGAATGGAATGTGGAATGGAACATGGAATGGAACCTGGAATGGAATGTGGAATGGATTGTGCAATGAAACGTGGAATTGAATGTGCAATTGAATGTGGAATGGGAAGTGGAATGGAATGGAATGGAAAGTGGAATGGAATGTGGAATAGAATGTGGAATGTTATAGATTGGAATGGGATGTGGAATGAAACGTGGAAAGGTATGGATTGGAATGTATAAATGGAATGGAATGGAATGTGGACTGGAATGGAATGCAATGTGGAATGGAATCAGGAACGGAATGGAATGGAATGTGAAAAGGAATGTTTAATGGAAAGTGGAAAGGAATGTGTAATGGAATGTAATGGAACATGGAATGGAATGTGAAATGGAATGTGGAATGGAATGTGCAATGTAACGCAATGAAATGTGGAAAGGAATGTGAAATGGAATGTGGAATGAAATGCAATGGAATGTGGAATGTATTGTGGAATGGAATGTGTAATGGAAAGTATAATGCAATGTAATGTTATGCGGAATGGAACAATGAATGGAATTTAATGGAACGTGGAATGGAACTTGGACTGAAACCTCTAATATAAACTGGAATGGATTGTGTAAGGTAATGTGGAATGGAAAGGAATGGAATGTGGAATGGAATAGAATGGAATGGAATGGAAGGTGGAATGGTGTGGAATGGAATGTGGAATGGTGTGGAATGGCATGTGGAATTGAATGTGGAATGGAATGAAAGGTAATGACAACAGAATGCTGAATAGAATGTAACGGAATGCGGAATGGAAAGGAATGGAAAGGTAAGGAATGTGGAACAGAGTGGAATGCAACGTGGAATGGAATTGAATGGAACGTGGAATGGAACGTTTAATGGAATGTAGAATGGAATGGAAAGGAATGTGGAATGGAATTGAATGGAATGTGGAATGGAATGGAATTGAATGGATTGGAATTTGGGATGGAATGGAATAGAATGTCGAATGGAAAGGAATGCAATGAGGATTGGAATGGAATGGTTTGGAATGTGGAATGGAAAGCAATGGAATGTGGAATAGAGTGGAAATGTGTGGAACGTAGAATGGAATGGAGTGGAATGGAATGGGATGTGGAATGGATTGCCATGGAATGTTGAAAGGAATGGAACCGAATGTGAAATTTAATGGAATGGAATGGAATGGAATGTGGAATGTAATGTGGAATGGAATGGAAAGGAATGTAGAATGGAAGGGAATGGAATGTGGAATGGAATGCAATGGAATGGAATGTTTACTGGAAAGAAATGGAATGTGGAATAGAAAGGAATTGTGTGGAATAGAAAGGAATTATATGGAATGTGGGAGGGAATTGAATGGAATGAAACGTGAAAAGGAATGTGAAGTGGAATGGAATGGAATGTGGAATGGAATGGAAAGGAATGTGGAATTTAATGGAATGGAATGGAAGGTGGAATGGAATGGAATGGAATAGAATGTGGAAAGGAATGGAATGGAATCGAATGCGGACAGGAATTGAATGGAATGTTGAATGGAATGGAATGGAATGGAATAGAATGTGGAATGGAATGGAATGGAATGGAATGTCAAATAGAATGTGGAATGGAAAGTAAAATTGATTGTGGAATGAAATGTGGAACGGAATGAAATGGAAGGTGGACTGGAAAGGAATGGAACATGGAATGGAATGGAATGGAACGTGGAATGGAAAGTGGAATTTAAAGTGGAATTGAATGAGGAATGGAATGGAATGGAATGTGGGATGAAATGTGGAATAGAATGCAATGGAATGAGAATGGAATGTGGAATGGAAAGGAATGGAATGCGGAATGTATGTGGAATGGAATGGATCGGAATGTGGAATGGAATGTGGAATGGAACTGAAAGGATTGTGGAATGGAATGTGGAATGGAATGGAATGTGGAATGGAATGGAATGGAATGTGGAATGGAACATGGCATTAAATCTACTGGAACGTGGAGTGGAAAGTGGAATGAAATGGGGTATGGAATGTGGAATGGAATGTGGAAAGGAATGGAATGGAATGTGGAATGCAATGTGAAATGGAATGTGGAGTGGAATTTAATGGAAAGAGGAATGGATAGTGGAATGGAATGTGGAATGGATTGTGGAATGGAATGTGGAATGGAACGGAATGAAATGTGGAATTGAATGTGGAATGGACTGTGGTATGGAACTTGGAATGCAATGCAATCGAATGTGGAATGGAACGTGGAATTGAATTAAATGGAACGTGGAATGCGATATGGAATGGAAAGTGGAATTCAATGGAATGGAAACTGGAAGGGAATATGGAATGAAACTTGGAATGGAATGGAATGCAATGGAATGTGGAATGGAACTTGAAATGGAATGGAAAGGAAAATGGAAATAACTGGGAAAGGAACGTGGAATGGATTGTGGAATTGAACGTGGGATGGAATCTGGAATGGAATGCAGAATGGAACGGAATGCAATGTAAAATGGAATGTGGAATTGAGTGTGGAATGGAACATGGAATTGAATGGAATGGAATTTGGAATGGAACTTGGAATGGAATGAAATGGGATGGAATGGAATGAAATGTGGAATGGAATGTAAAGAAATGGAATGGAATGTGGAATTGAAAGGCATGGAAAGTGGAATGGAATGTGGAATGGAATGAAATGAAATGTGGAATGAAATGTGGATTGGAATGGAATGAAATGTGGAATGGAATGGAATGGAATGTGGATTAGAATTTTATGGAAAGTGGAATGGAACATCGAATGGAATTGAATGGAAGGGAATGTGGTATAGGATGGAATGGAATGTGGAAGGGAAAGGAATGCAATGTGGAATAGAATTTAATGGAAAGTGGAATGTAGCACGGAATGGAATGTAATGGAATGGAAAGAATGGAATGTGGTATAGAAGGGAATGGAATGTGGAATGGAATTTGGAATGGAATGTGGAAAAGAATGGAATGGAATGTGGAATGGAATGGTATGAACTGCAGAATGGAACGTGGAATGGAATGTGGAATGGAATCTGAAAGTGGAATGGAATGTGGAACGGAATGGAATGTGGAATGGAATGGAATGTGGAATGGAACGTGGAATGGAACCTGGAATCGAACATGGAATGGAACATGGAATGGGACGAGTAATGGTTTGTGGAATGGAAAGTGGAATGGAATGGAGTAGAATGGAACGGAATTTGGAATGGAATGTGTAATGGAATGTTGAATGAAATGGAATGCAATGTGGAATGGAATATGGAATAGAATGAGGAGAGGAAAGTCGAATGCAATGGAAAGGAAAATGGAATGGATAGTCGAATGGAATGGAATGTACAGTGGAATGGAAAGTGGAATGAAATGGAAAGGAACGTGGATTGGAAAGTGGAATGGAACATGGTATGGATTGCAATCAAACGTGGAATGGAATGTGGAATAGAACGAGGAATAGAAAGTGGAATGGAATGTGGAACAGAATGGAATGTGGAATGGAATGGAATGAAATGTGGAATGGAATGGAATGGAAGTTGGAATGGAATGTGGAAAGGAATGTGGAATGGAATGGAATGCAATGTGGAATGGTATGTGAAATGGAATGTGGAATGGAATGGAATGGAAAGTCGAATGGAATGGAATGGAATGTGGAATGGAATGGAATAGAATATATAATGGAAAGGAATGCAATGTGGAATGGAATGGAATGGTATGGAATGTGGAATGCAAAGGAATGGAATGTGGAATAGAATGAAATGATATGGAATGTGGAATAGAACGGAATGGAATGGAATAGAATGTGGAATGGTATGGAATGTAATGTGGAATGTAATTCATGGAATGTGGAATTTAACCGAATGGAATGGAATGTGGAATGGAATGGAATGAAATTGAAGACGGAATGGAATGTAATGAAATGTGGAATGTAAGGGAATAGAATAGAATGGAATGTGGAATGGAACGGAATAGACTGTGGAATCGAATGCGGAATGCAATGTGGAATGGAATGTGGAATGGAAAGGAATGGAACGGAATGGATTGTGGAATGGAATGTGGAATGGAATGTGGAATGAAACGGGGAATGGAATGGAATGGAACGTGGAATGGGATGTAATGGAAGGAGGAATGAAACATGGAATGGACCATGCAATGGAATGTGCAACGGAATGTGGAATGGAATGTGGAATGGAAAGTAATGGAAGGGAAAGTATCGTGGAATGGAAAGTGAAAAGGACTGTGGAATGGAAAGTTAAATGGACTGTGGAATAGAAAATGAAATGGAAAGTGGAAGGTATTGGAATGGAATGTGGAATGTAATGCCAGGGAATGTGGAAGGGAATGTGGAATGGAATGGAATGGAATGTGGAATAGAATATAATGGAATTTGTTATGAAATCTGCAATGGAATGGAATGTGGATTGGAAAGGAATGTAATGTGGAATGGAATGTGGAATAGAAAGTGGAATGGAATGGAATGGATTGTGCAATGGAACATGGAATGGAATGGAAAGTAACGTAGAATGGAACTTGGAATGCAACGTGGAATTGAAAGTGGAACGGAATGTGGAATGCAGTGTGGAATGGAATACTAAATGGAATGGGGAATGGAATGCAATGAAATGGGGAAAGGAATGGAATGGAATGTGGAATGGAATGGAAAGAAATGTGGAATAGAATGTGGGTTGGAAAGGAATGGAATGCGAAATGGAATGGAATGGAATGGTAGGGAATGTGGAATGGAATGGACTGGAAAGTGGAATGGAATGTTATGGAATGTTGAATGGAACATGGAATGGAATGTGGAATGGAATATGGAATGGGACGTGGAATGCAATGGAATGGAACGTGCAATGGGATGAGGAATGGAATGGAATGGAATGTGGAAAATGGAATGGAATGGAATGGAATGGAACGTGGAATGGAATGTGGAATGGACTGTGGTATAGAACGTGAAATGGAACGTAGAATGTATTGGAATGGAATGTGGAATGGACTGTGGAATGGAATGTGCAATAGAAAGGGGAATGGAATGGAAAAGAATGTGCAATGGAACGTGGAATGCAGTGGAATGGAACGTAGAATGGAACTTGGAATGGAAAGTGGAATGGAATGTGAAATGCAACGTTCAATGGAACATGGAATGGAATGTGGAATGGAATGGAGTAGAATTTGGAATGGAATGGAATGGAATGTGGAATGGGATGTGGAATGGAATGAAATGGAATGTGGAACAGAAAGTGGAATGGAACAGAATGGAATGCGGAGTGGAATGAAATGGAATGTTATGGAATGTGGAATGGAATGGAATGGAATGTAGAATGGAACGTGGAATGGAATGGAATGGAACGTGGAATGGAATGTGGAATTGAATATGGAATGGAACGTGGAATAGAACGTGTAATGGAATGGAATGGAATGTGGAATGGAATGTGGAATGGAATGTGGAATACAATGTGGAATGGAATAGAATCGAATGGAATGTGTAATGGAATGTGGAAAGGAATGGATTGGAATGTTTAAATGGAATGGAATGGAATGTGGAATGGAATGTGGACTGGAATGCAATGCAATGTGGAATGGAATGTGGAATGGAATGGAATGGAGTGTGAAAAGGAATGTTTAATGGAAATTGGAAAGGAACGTGAAATGGAATGGAATGGAACGTGGAATGGAATGTGAAATGGAATGTGGAATGGAATTTGCAATGTAATGCAAAGAAATGTGGAAAGGAATGTGGAATGGAATGTGTAATGGATTGCAGAATGGATTGTGTAATGGAAAGTATAATGCAATGTAATGTTATGCGGAATGGAATGTTGAATGGAATTGAATGGAACATGGAATGGATCTAGGACTGAAAACTCTAATGTAAACTGGAATGGATTGTGTAAGGCAATGTGGAATGGAAAGGAATGTAATGTGGAATGGAATGGAATGGAATGGAATGGAATGTATAATTGAATGTGGATTGGAATGAAATGTAATGACAACAGAATGCTGAATGGAATGTAACGGAATGCGGAATTGAAAGGTAAGGAATGTGGAACGGAGTGGAATGCAACGTGGAATGCAATGGAATAACATAGAATGGAACATTTAATGGAATGTAGAATGGAATGGAAAGGAATGTGGAATGGAAGGGAATGGAATGTGGAATGGAATGGATTGGAATTTGGGATGGAATGGAATAGAATGTACAATGGAAAGGAATGCAATGAGGAATGGAATGGAATGGATTGGAATGTGGAATGGAAAGCAGTGGAATGTGGAATAGAGTGGAAAGGTGTGGAACGTAGAAAGGAATGGAGAGGAATGGAATGGAATGTGGAATGGACTGGCATGGAATGTGGAATGGAATGGAATCGAATGTGAATTTTAATGGAATGGAATGTAATGTGGAATGGAATGGAATGCGGAATGGAATGTGAAATGTAATGGAAAGGAAAGTGGAATGGCAGGGAATGGAATGTGGAATGGAATGCAATGGAATGGAATGTTTAATGGAAAGAAATGGAATGAGGAATAGAAAGGAATTTTATGGAATGTGGAAGGTAATGGAATGGAATACAATGGAATGGAATGTTTAATGGGAAGAAATGGAATGTGGAATAGAAAGGAATTTTATGGAATGTGGAAGGGAATGGAATGGAATGGAATGTGGAAAGGAATGTGAAATGGAATGGAATGGAATGTGGAATGGAATGTGGAATGGAATGGAAAGGAATGTGGAATTTAACGGAATGGAATGGAAGGTGGAACGGAATGGAAAGCAATAGAATGTGGAAAGGAATGGAATGGAATGGAATGCGGACAGGAATTGAATGGAATGTGGAATGGAAGGGAATGGAATGGAATGGAATGTGGAATGGAATGGAATGGAATGTGGAATGGAATGTGAAATAGAATGTGGAATGGAAACTGAAATAGAATGTGGAATGGAATGAGGAACGGCATGAAATGTAACGTGGACTGGAATGGAATGGAATGTGGAATGGAATGGAATGGAACATGGAAAGGAACGTGGAATTTAAAGAGGAATTGAATGAGGAATGGAATGGAACGGAATGTGGGATGAAATGTGGAATAGAATGCAATGGAATGAGAATGGAATGTGGAATGGAATGGAATGGAATGTGGAATGGAAAGTGGAATGGATCGTGGAATGGAACATGGAATCGAACATGGAATGGAACGTGGAATGGGACGTGCTTTGTAATGTGGAATGGAAAGTGGAATGTAATGGAGTGGAATGGAGCGGAATGTGGAATGGAATGTGTAATGGAACGTTGAATGAAATGGAATGCATTCTGGAATGAAATATGGAATTGAATGTGGATAGGAACGTCGAATGGAATGGAAAGGAATATGTAATGGAAAGTGGAATGGAATGGATTGTACAATGGAATGGAATGGAATGTACAGTGGAATGGAAAGTAGAATGAAATGGAAAGGAACGTGGATTGGAACGTGCAATGGAACATGCTATGGATTGCAATCAACCGTGGAATGGAATGTGGAATAGAACGAGGAATAGAAAGTGGAATGGAATGTGGAATGGAATGGAATGTGGAATGGAATGGAATGAAATATGGAATGGAATGGAATGGAAGGTGGAATGGAATGGAATATGGAATGGAATGGAATAGAATATATAATGGAAAGGAATGCAATGTGGAATGGAATGGAATGGTATGGAATGTGGAATGGAAAGGAATGGAATGTGGAATAGAATGAAATGGTATGGAATGTGGAATGGAACGGAATGGAATGGAATGGAATGTGAAATGGTATGCAGTGGAATGTGGAATGGAATTGATGGAATGTGGAATTTAACCAATGGAATGGAATTTGGAAAGGAATGGAATGGAATTGAATGCAGTATGGAATGTAATGGAATGTGGAATGGAAGGGAATAGAATAGAATGGAATATGGAATGGAACGGAATAGATTGTGGAATCAAATGTGGAATGCAATGTGGAATGGAATGTGGAATGGAATGGAATGGAAAGGAATGGATTGTGGAATGGAATGTGGAATGGAACTTGGAATGGAATGGAATGGAACGTGGAATGGGATGTAATGGAACGTGGAATGGAACATGGAATGGAACGTAAAATGGAATGTGCAATGGAATGTGGAATGGAACGTGGAATGGAAAGGAATGGAAGGGAAAGTATCGTGGAATGGAAAGTGAAATGGACTGTGGAATGGAAAGTGAAATGGAAAGTGGAATGTATTGGAATAGAATGAGGAATGGAATGTGGAATGGAATGTGGAATGTAATGCCAGGGAATGTGTAATGGAATGTGGAATGGAGTGGAATGGAAAGTGGAATGGAATGTGGAATGGAATATAATGGAATATGGAATAAAATCTGGAATGGAATGGAATGTGGACTGGAAAGGAATGTAATGTGGAATGGAATGCGGAATGGAATGTGGAATAGAAAGTGGAATGGAATGGAATGGATTGTGTAATGAAACGTGGAATGGAATGGAAAGTAACGTAGAATGGATATTGGAATGCAACGTGGAATGGAACATGGAATGGAATGTGGAATGCAGTGTGGAATGGAATACGAAATGGAATGGGGAATGGAATGGAATGGAATGTGGAAAGGAATGGAAAGGAATGTGCAATGGAATGTGGAATGGAATGGAATGAAATGTGGAATAGAATGTGGTATGGAATGGAATGGAATGCACAGTGGAATGGAATGGAATGGTTTGGAATATGGATTGGAATGGAATGGAATGTGGAATGGAATGTTATGGAATGTGGAATAGAACGTGGGATGGAAAGTATTGGAAAGTAGAATGTAATGTGGAATGGAATGTGGAATGGAATCGAATGGAATGTGGAATGGAATGGATTGGAATGTGGAAAGGAATGTGGAATGGAATGGAATGGAATGTGGAATAGAATGTAATGGAAGGCAATGTGGAATCCAATGGAATGAAATGTGGAAGGGAATGGAATGGAATGTGGAATGGAATGGAATGGAATGTGGAATGGAATGAATGGAATGTGGAAAGCAACGCGGAATGGAATGGAATGCAATGGAATTTAATGTGGAAAGGAATGGAATGGAATATGGAATGGAATAGAATGGAAAGTGGAATGGAATGGAATGGAATGTGCAATGGAATGTAATGGAATATGGAATGGAATGCAATGGAATGTGGAACTGAATAGAATTGAACGTGGAATGGAATGACATGGAATGTGAAATTCACTGGAAATGATCGTGGATTGGAACGTTCAATGGAATGTGGAATGGAAAGGAAATGAACTTGGAATGGATCATGGAATGCAACGTGGAATGGAATCAAATGGATTGGAATGGAATGGAATGGAATGGAAAGTGGAATGGAATGGAATGGAACTTGGACTTGAACAAAGAATGGAATGGAATGGAATTGAACGGAATGGAACGAAATGGAATGTGGAACGCGATGGAATGGAACGTGGAGTGGAATGGAATGGAAAGTTAACTGGAATTTAAAATTTAATGGAAAGGAATGGAATGGAATTTGGAATCGAATGGAATGTAGAATGTAATGGAATGCAATGTGGAATAGACTGGAATGGAATGTGGAATGGAATGGAATGGAATATGGAATGGAAAGAAATGGAAGGTGGAATGGAATGGAATGTGGATTGGAATTGAATGGAATTTGGAATGGAATGGAATAGAATTCGGAATGGAATGGAATGGAATGTGGAATGGAATGGGATGGAACCTGGAATAGAATGTAGAATGGATTGGAATGGAATCTGGAATGGAATATGGAATGGAATCGAATGGAATGTGGAATGGAAGTGAAATGGATTGGAATGGAATGGAGAGTAATATGGAATAGATTGTGTAATGGATTGGAATGGAATGTGGAATGAAATGTGAAACGGAATAGAATGGAATGGAATGGAATGGAATTGAAATTGGAATGGAATGGAAAGAAATGCAATGTGGAATGGAATGTAATGTAATGCAATCTGGAATGGATTGGAACGGAATATAATGTAATGGAATGCGGAATGGTAAAGAATGGAATGCGGAATGGAATGAAATGAAATGTGAAATGGAATGGAATTAAATGGAATGGATCGTGGAATGGAATGTAATGGAATGTGGAATGAAATGTGGAATGGAATGGAATGGAAAGTGGAATGGAATGTGGAATGGAATGGAATGGAATGGAATGGAAATTAGAATAGAATGGAATGGAATGGAATGGAAAGGAATATGGAATGGAATGGAATGTGGAATGGAATGCAATGCAATGTGGAATGGAATGGAATGGAATGTGGAATGGAATGGAATGGAATCTGGAATGGAATGGAATGGAATGTGGAATGGAATGGAATGTATTGTGGAATGGAATTGTTGGGTATGTGAAATGAAATGGAATGTGGAATGGAATGGAATGGAATGTGGAATGGAATGTGGAAAGGAATGGAATGGAATGGAATTTGGAAAGGAATGTGAAATTGAATGGAATGGAATGAGGAATGGAATTGAATGGAATGTGAATTGGAATGTGGAATGGAACATACAATGGAATGTGGAATGGAAAGAATAATGGAAAGGAATGGAATGTGGAATGGAATTGCATGGAATGTGTAGTGGAATGTGGAATGGAAGTTGGAACGGAAAATGGAATGGAATGGAAAGTGAAATGGAATATGGAATGGAATGGTATGGAATGTGGAATGGAATGGAAAGCAATGTGGAATGGAATGTGGAATGAAACGTGGAATGGAATGTCGAATGGAATTGAATGGAAGATGGAATGAAATGCAATGGAACGTGGAATGGAATGGAATGGAACGTGAAATGGAACGTGCAATTGAACGTGGAATGGAACGTGGAATAGAAAGTGGAATGGAATGGAATGGACTGCGGAATAGAAGGGAATGTGATGTGGAATGGAATGTGGAATGGAATGGACTGGAATGTTTAATGGAATACAATGGAATGTGGAATGGAATGGAATGCAATAAAATGTGGAATGAAATGGAAAGGAATGGAAAGGAATGTGGAATTCAATTTAATGGAATATGGAAAAGATTGGAATTGGACAGGCAATGGGACGTGGAATGGAACATGGAATGGAAAGTGGAATGGAATGGGCAATGGAAATTGGAATGGAACGGGCAATGGAAAGTGGAATGGAAATTGGTATGGAACGGGCAATGGAAAGTGGAATGGAACGTGGAATGGAATGTGGAATGGAATGTAACATGGAATGGAAAGGAACGGAATGTGGATTGGAATGGAATGGTATGTGGAAAGTAATGGAATGCAAAGGAATGGAATATGAAATGGCAGGTGACATGGACTTTGGAAAGGAATGTGAAACGGAAAGTGAAATGCAATGTAGAATGGAATGAAATGCAATGTGGATTGGAATGCAATGGAATCGAATGTCGTATGGAACGTGGAAAGGAATGTGAAATGGAATGTTGAATGGAATGTGGAATGGAACGTGAAATGGAATGTGGAAAGGAATGTGAAATGGAATGTTGCATGGAATGCGGAATGGAATGAAATGGAAAGTGGAAAGGTATGGAATGGAATGGAATTTAACGTGTAACGGAACGTGGAATGGAATGTGGAGTGAAATGGAATAGAATGTGAAATGGAATCTGGAAACGAATGTGAAATGCAATGTGGAATGGAATGTGGAATGGAATGAATTGGAAAGTGGAATGGAATATAATGGAATAGAATTTAACGTGGAATGGAACATGGAATGGAATGTGGAATGCAATCGAAAGGAATGTGGAATGGAATGTGTAATGTAATGGAATGGAATGTGGAAAGGAATGTGTAATGGAATGGAATGGAATGTGTAAAACAATGTGGAATGGAAAGTGGAATGGAACTTGGAATGGAATGGAATGGAGTGGAAAGAGGAATGGAATATGTAATGGAATTTAATGGAATGTGGAATGGAATGAATAATGGAAAGGAATGGAATATGGAATGGATTTGAATGGAATGTGAAATGGAATGTGGAATGGAACATGGAATGGAATGTGGAATGGAATGGAAAGGAACGTGGAATGGAATATGGAATGGAATGGTATGGAATGTGGAACGGAAAGGAATTGAATGTGGAATGGAATGTGGAATGGAACGTGGAATGGAACGTCAAATGGAATGGCACAGAAGATGGAATGGAATGCAATAGAAAGTGGAATGGAATGGAATGGAACGTGCAATGGAACGTGCAATTGAACGTGGAATAGAACGGGAAATAGAACCTTGGAATGGAATGGAATGGAATGTGGAATAGAAGGGAATGTTATGTGGAATGGAATGTGGAATTGAACGGAATGGAATTTTTAATGGAATGCAATGGAATGTGGAATGGAATGGAATGCAATACAATGTGGAAAGGAATGGAAAGAAATGGAAAGGAATGTGGAATTGAATGGAATGGAATATGGAATGGATTGGAATTGGATGTGAAATGGGACGCGGAATGGAAGGTGGAATGGAATGTGGAATGGAATGGTAAGGGACGTGGAATGGGACATGGAAAGGGAAGTGAAATGGAAGGTGAATCAAGCGTGCAACGAAACCTGGAATGGAACGTGGAATGGAATGTGGAATGGAATGAAATGGAATGTGGATTGGAACTTGGAATAGAACGTGGAATGGAACGTCAAATGGAACGTAGAATGGAATGTGGACTGGAATCTCGAATGGAATGGAAAACAATGTGGATTAGAATGGAATGCAATGTAATTGAATGTAGAATGCAATAGAATGGAATGAGGAATGGAACGGAATGGAATGGAATGTGGAATTGAATGGAATGGAATGTGAAATGGAATGGAATGGAATGTGGAATGGAATGGAATGGAATGTGGAATAGAATGGAATGGAAAGCAATGTGGAATGGAATGTGGAATGGAATGTGGAATGGAATGGAATGGAATGTGTAATGGAATGGAATGGAATGTGGAATGCAATAGAATGGAATGTGGAATGGAATGGAACGTGGAATGGAATGGAATGGATGTGGATTGGAATGTAATGGAATACGGAATGGAATGGAAAGGAATGGAATGTGCAATGGAATGTGGAATGGAATGAAATGGAACATGGAATGGATAGTCGAATGGAATGGAATGGAACGTGGAATGGAACGCGGAATGGAATGGACCGGATTGTGAAATGGAATGTGGAGTGGAATGGAATGCAATGTTAAATGGATTGTGAAATGCAACGTGGAATGGAATGGACTAGAATGTGAAATGGAATGTGGAGTGGAATAGAATGGAATGTTAAATGGAATGTGGAGTGGAATGGAACGGAATGTGGAATGGAATGTGGTATGGAATGTGGAATGGAATGGAATGTGAAATGTAATGTGGAATGCAATGTGGAATGGAGTGTGGAATGGAATGTGTAACGAAACGGAATGGAATGTGAAATGGAGTGTGGAATGGAATGTGTAATGGAATGTCAAATGTAATGCAATGGAATGTGGAATGAAAGGGAAAGGAATGGAATTGAATGTGGAATGGAATGGAATGGAATGTGGAATGAAATGATACGTAATAGAATGGAACGCGGAATGGAATGGAATGAAATGGAAAATGTAATGCAATGTGAAATGGAATGGAATGGAACGTCGAATGGAATGTAATTGATTGTGGAATGGAATGTGCAATGGAATGGAATGCAATGTGCATTGGAATGTGGAATGGAATGCGTTGGAATGTGGAATGGAACGTGGAATGGAATGCGGAAAAGATCGCGGAATGGAATGTGAAATGGAATGGGGAATGCAACGTGGAATAGAATGGAGTGGAATGTGGAATGGAATTGAAAGGAATGTGGAATGGTATGGAATGGAATGGGGAATGGAATGTGGAATGGGTTGGATTGTGGAAAGGAATGGAATGGAATGGAATGTGGAATGGAATGGAATGGAGAGGAATGGAATGTGGAGTCGAATGGAATGGAATGTGGAATGTAGTGGAAAGGAATGTGGATTGGAATGGAATGGAATATGGAATGTAGTGGAAAGGAATGCTGAGTGGAAAGGAATGGAATGTGGAATGGAATGGAATGGAGTGTCGAATGCACGGCAATGAAATGGAATGGAATGGAATGTGGAATGGATTGGAAACTGGAATGGAATGGAATAGTATGGAGCGGAATGGAATGTGGAATAGATTGGAATGGAATGTAGAATGGAATGGAATGGAATGGAATTCAATGGAACGTGGAATGGAATGGATAATGAAATGGAATTGAATTGAATGACGAATGGAATGTAACGGAGTGTGGAATGAAATGGAATGGAATGTGGAATTGAATGGAATGAAATGGAAGTAAATGGAACGTGGAGTTGAATGGAATGTGAAATGGAACAAAATGGAAATATGAACAGAAGGCAATGGAATGAGGAACGGAATGTGTAATACAGGGGAATGGAATATGGAATGGAATGGAATGTGGAATTTAATGTGAAATGGAATGGAAGGGAACACGGTATGGTAAGTAATGGAATGTGGAGTGGAATGGAATGGAATGCGGAAAGGAATTTTGAATGGAGTCGAATGGAATGGAATGTGGAATGGAATGGAATATAATGGAATATGAAACCAAATGGAAGTGAACATGGAACGCAGTGGAATGGAATGTGGAATGGAAAGTAGAAGGTAATGGAATGGAATGTGGAATGCAATGTGGAATGGAAGGGAATGGAATGTGGAATGGAATATAACGGAATGTGGAATGGAATGTGGAATGGAATGGAATGGAATGTGGAATAGAATGGAATGGAATGTGGAAAGGAATTTAATGGAATGTGGAATGGAATGGAATGGAATGTGGAATATAATAGAATGGAGTTTGGAGTGAAATGGAAAGGAATGTGGAATGATATTGAATGGAAAGGTATGGAATGTGGAATGGAATGTGGAATGAAGTGGAATGTAATGTGGAATGGATTGTAGAATGGAATGGAATGGAATGTGACATGGAATGTGGAATGGAAAGGAATGGAATGTGGAATGGAATGGAATGGAATGGAGAAAGTAATGTGCAATGGAATGGAATGGAATGTGAAATGAAATCTGGAACTGCACGTGGAATAGAATATGGAGTACAGAGGAATGGAATGTGGAACGGAACGTAGAATGGAATTGAGTAGAACGTGGAATGGAACGCGGAATGGAAAGGAAAGGAACTTTGAATGCAACGTGGAATGGAAAGTGGAATGGAATATGTAATGGAATGTGGGAAGGAATGTGGAATGGAACGGAATGGAATGTGAAACAGAATGGAATGGAATGAGGAATGGAATGTGGAATTGAATGGATCGCAATGTAGAATTTAATGTGGATTGCAACTGAATGGAATGGAATGGAATGTCGAATGGAATTGAGTGGAATGTGGAATGGAATGTGGAATGGAATGGAATGGAATGTGGAATGGATTGTTGAATTAAATGGAACGGAATGTGGAATGGAATGTGCAGTGGAATGGAATGTGCATTGGAATGGAATGGAGTGGAATGGAATGTAGAATGGAATAGAAAGGATTGTCTAATGAAATATGGAATGCGATGGAATGCAATGTTGAATAGAATGTGGAATGGAATGGAATGGAATGTGAAATGGAATGGAATGGAAACTGGAATGTAAAGTGGAATAGAAACAGAAAATGAATGGAATGGAATGCGGAATGGAATGTGGAATGGAATGGATTGGAATGTGGAAGAGAAAGAGGAATGGAATGGAATGGAATGGAATGTGGAATGGAATGGAATGGAATGTGGAATTCAATGCAATGGATTGGAATGTGGAATGGAATTGAATGGAATGGAATCTGCAATGGAGTGGAAATGATTGCGGAATGGAATATTTAATGGAATGGGATGCAGTGTGGAAAGGAATGATGAATGGAATGGAATGGAATGTGAAATGGAAAGTGGAATGGAATGGAATGGAAAGTGGTATAGAATGGAACGGAACGGAATGCGGTATGGAATGGAATGGAATGGAAAGTGGAATGGAATGGAATGGTATGTGGAATGGAATGGAATGGAATGGAATGTGGAATGGATTGTGGAAAGGAATGGAATGAAATGTGGAATGGGTTTTTGAATGGAATGGAACGGAATGTGGAATGGAATGTGCAGTGGAATGGAATGGAATCTGGAAAGTAATGGAGTGCAATGGAAAGTGGAATTGAGTGGAAAGGACTTTTGAATGGAATATGGAATGGAATGGGAGGCAATGTGGAATGGAATGTGGAATGGAATGGAATGGAATGTGGAATGGAATGTGGAATAGAATGAGAAATTGAATGCAATGGAATGTGGAATGGAATGTGGAATGGAATGGACTGGAATGTGGAATGGAAAGTGGAATGGAATGGAATGGAATATGGAATGGAATGGAAAGGAATGTGGAAAGAAATGGAATGGAATGTGGAATTCAATGGAATGGAATGGAATGTGGAATGGAATGAAATGGAATGGAATGTACAAAGTAGTGGAAAGGATTAGATAATGAAATATGGAAAGGAATGGGATGCAATGTGGAATGAAATGTGGAAAGGAATGGTATGGAATGTAATGGAATGTGGAATGGAATGTGGAATGGGATAGAATGAAAAGTGGAAAGGAATGGAATGGAATGGAATATGGACTGTATTGGGGTGGAATGGAATGTGGAATGGAATGGAATGGAACGGAATATGGAATGCAATGTAATGGAATGGAATGGAATGTTGAATGGAATGGAATGGAATATAGAATGGAATATTGAATGGAATGGGATGGAATGTGGAATGGAATGTGGATGTAATGGAATGGAATGGAATGTGAAATGGAATGGGATGGAATGGAATTGAATGCGGGTCGGAATGGAATGGAATGTGGAACGGAATGGAATGGTATGTGTAATGGAATGGAATGTGGAATGGAATGGAAGCGAATGTGGAATAGAATGTGCAATGCAATGTGGAAAGCAATGGAGTGGAATGTGGGAAGTAATGGAATTGTATGTAGAATGGAGTGGAATGGAAAGTGGAATGGAAAGGAATGGAATATTGAAAGGAATGGAATGGAATAAGGAATGGAAAGTAGAATGACATGGAATGGAATGTGGAATGAAACCTGGAATGGTATTGAAAGAACTTGGAATCGAACGTAGAACGGAACGTGGAATGGAAAGTGGAATGCAATGGCATGGAATATGCAATGGAATGTGGAATGGAATCTGCAGTGGAAAAGTATGGAATGTGGAATGAAATGAGGAGAGGAGTGTGGAATGGAATGTGGAATGGAAAGGAATGGGAAGTGGAATAGAATGTGGAACGGATTGTGGAATGCAAAGTGGAATGGAATGGAATGGAAAGTGGAATGGAATGTGGAAGGGAATGGAATGCAATGTGCAACGGAATGTGAAATGCAATTTGGAATGTAATGTGGAATGGAATGTGAAATGGAATGAGAAATGGAATGGAATGCAATTTGGAATGGAATGTGGAATGGAATGGAATGGAATGGAATGTGGAATATAATGAATTGGAATGGAATTTAATGTGGAATGGAATGTGGAATGGAATGTAGAATGGAATTTGGAATGGAATGTCAAATAGAATGGAATGGAATCGAATGTGGAATTACATGGGATGGAATGGAATGGAATGAGAAATGGAAAGTAACGGCATGTGGAATGCAATGTAATGTAACGGAATGCAAAATTGAATAGAATGGAATGTGGAATGGAATGGAATGAAATCTGGAATGGAACGTGGAATGGAATGGAATGGAATGTGGAATGGAATGTGGAATGGAATGTGGAATGAAATGCGATACGGAAAAGAAGGGATCATGGAATGGAATGGAACGGAACGGAATGTGGAATGGAACGTGGAATGGAATGTGGACAGGAATGTAGAATGAGGAACGGAATGGAATGGAATGTGGAAGTGAATAGAACGTGGAATGGAATGCAATGGAATGTGGAATGGAATAGAATGGAATGTGGTATGGAATGTGGAAAGGAATGTGGAATCGAACAGAATATAGTGTGGTTTGTAATGGAATAGTATATGGAATGGAATGGAATCGAACATGGAAGAGAATGTGAAATGGAATGTGGAAAGTAATTGAATGGAAAGTGGAATGGAATCAAACGTGGAAGGGAATGTGAAATGGAATGTGGAAAGTAATTGAATGGAATGTGGAATGGAATCGAACGTGGAAGGGAATGTGAAATGGAATGTGGAAAGTAATTGAATGGAATGTGGAATGGAATGGAATGGAATGTGGAAAAAAATGAAATGCAATGGAATGCGGAATAGAATGCAAAGAAATTGAATGGAATGTGGAATCCAAAGGAATGGAATGTGGAATGCAATGTAATGGAATGGAATGTGAAATTGAATGGAATGTAATGTGGAATGGAATGGAATGGAATATGGAATGGAAAGGAATGGAATGTGGAGTGGAATGGAATGGAATTGAATGGAATGTGAAACTGAATCGAACGTGGAATGGAATGGAATGTTGATTGCAATGGAATGGAATGTGTAATGGAAAGGAATGGAATGGAATGGAATGGAAAGTGAAACGGAATGAGGAATGGAATGTGAAATGGGATATGGAATGGAATGTGAAATTGAAAGTGGAATGGAATGAAATAGAACGTGGAATGGAATGGAATGGAATGTGGAATCGAATGAGGAATGGAATGGAATGGAATATCGTTGGAATGAGGAATGGAATGTGGAATGGATAGTGGAAAGAAATGAGGAATGAAATGTGTAATGGAACGTAGTGGAATGTAGAATGGAATGTGGAATGGAATGTGGAATGGAATGGAATGGAACGTGGAATGGAATGTGGAATGCAATGGAACGTGGAATGGAATGTGGAATGGAATGATACACAATGTGGAATGCAATGTGTAATGGAATGTTGAGTGGAGTGGAATGTAATGTGGAATGGAATGTGGAGTGGAATGGAATGGAATGCAATAGAACGTGGAATGGAATAAGGAATGGAATGGAATGTGGAATGCAATGTTGAGTGGAACGTTGAGCGGAATGTTTAATGGAATGTAGAATGGAATGGAACGGAATGTTGAATGGAATATGGAGTGGAATGGAGTGGAATGTGGAATGGCATGCAATGAAATGTGGAATCGAATGTGAAATGCAATGGAATGGATTGTGGAATAGAATGTTGAGTGGAATGTGGAATGGAATGTGGATAGAAATGAAATGGAATGTGGAATGGAATGTGGAGTGGAATGGAATAGAATGTGGAATGGATTGCATTGGAATGTGGAATGGAATGTGGAATGGAAAGCAATGGTATGTGGAATGGAAAGGAATGTAATGTGGAATGGAATGTGCAATGGAATATGGAATGGAAATTGTAATCGAATGGAATGGAATGTGGAAAGGAAAGTGGAATGGAATGGAATGGAACATGGAGTGGATCGTGGAATGGAATAAGGAAGGGAACGTGGAATGAAATGAAAAGTTGAATGGAATGTATGGGAATTTGGAATGGAATGTGAAATGGAATGTGGAATGGAATGTTGAATGTACTTGAAAGCAATGTGGAATGGAATGTGGAATGGATTGTGGAATGGAATGTGGAATGGAATGTGGAATGGAACATGGAATGGAGTGGAAAGGAAGGTGAAAGGGAATGGGGACAAGAAAGTGGAATGGAATGTGGAATGGAATGGAATGGAATGTGGAATTTAATGTGGAATGGAATGGAATGGAAAGGAATGTGGAAAGGAATGTGGAAAAGAATGTGGAATGGAATGTGGTATGTAATGGAAAGGAATGTGGAATTGGATGGATTGGATTGCGGAAAGAAACGTGGAATGGAATGTGAAATGCAATGTGGAATGGAAACTGGAATGGAATGTAGAATGGAACGTGGAATGGAAGGTGTAATGAAATGTAATGGAATGTAGAATGGAATGTGCAATGGATTGGATTGGAATGTAGAATGGAAAATGTAATAATATGGGCAACAGAATGGAATGGATGTCGAGTGGAAAGTGGACTGGAATGTAATGGAATGTGGAATGGAACGGAATGGAATTTGGAATGGAATGTAGACTTGAATTCAATGGGATGTGGAATGGAATGTGGACTGGAAAGGAATGGAATGGGGAATGGAATGCTATGGAATGCAGAATGCAATTGAATGGAAAGGAATGTGGAAAGGAATGGAATGGATTGTGGAATAGAATGGAACGGAAAGTGGAATGGAATGTGGAATGGAATGTAGAATGGAAAGCTATGGGATGTAGAATGGAATGTAAAGGAATGTGTAATAGAATGGAATGGAATGGGGAATGGAATGTGGAATGGAATGCAACGGAATGTGGAATGGAATGATTTACGGAATGGAATGGAATATGGAATGGAATGGAATTTACTAGTATGGAATGTGGAATGGAACGGAATATAATATGGAATCGAATGTGGAATGGAATGCAATGGAACGTGGAATGGAACGTGGAATTGAACGTGGAATGGAACACGGAATAGAGCGAAAAATGGAACATGGAATGATATGTGGAATGGAATGGAATGGAATGTGGAATGGAAGGGAAAGGAATGGAATGGAATGTGGAATGGAATGCAATTAAATGTGCAATGGGAAAAATGGAATATGGAATGGAATGGAAAGGTATGGAAACTGGAATGGAATCGAATGGAAAGGAATGTGAAATGGAATGTAATGGAACGTGGAATAGAATGGAATGGAATATGAAATGGAATTGAATGCAATGTGGAATGGAATGGAAAGGAACGTGGATTCAAATGGAATAGAATGTGGAAGGAAATGGAATGGAATGGAAAGTGGAATTGAATGTAATGGAATGTGAAATGAAATGCAACAAAATGTGCAATGGAATGTAATGGAACGTGGAATAGAATGTTGAATGGAATGGAATAGAAGGTGGAATGGAATATGGAATGGAATGTGGAATGGAATGGAATGAAATTCGGAATGCAATGTGGAATGTAATGTGGAATGGAATGTGGAATGGAATGGAATGGAAAGTGGAATGGAAAGTGGAAGGGAATGGAATGGATTGCCATGTGGAATGGAATGGAATGGAATGTGGAATGGAATGTGGAATGGAATGCAATGGAATGGAATGTGGAATGGAATGTGGAATGGAATGGAATGCAATCTGGAATGAAATATAATCGAATGTGGAATGGAATGTGGAATGGTATGGAATGGAATGTGGAATGGAATGTGGACTGGAATGGAATGGAAGGTGGAATGGAATGGAATGTGGAATGGAAAGTGGAATGGAATGGAAAGGAAGGTGTAATGGAACGGACAGGATTGTGCAATGCAATGTGGAATGGAATGGAATGGAATATGGAATGGAATGTGGAATGCAATGAAATGGAATGTGGAATGGAATGCAATGGAATTTGAAATGGACTGTGGAATGAAGTGTAATGGAAAGAGGAATAGAAAGTGGAATGGAATGGTATGGAACATAGAATGGAATGTTAAATGGAATGGAATGTGAAATGGAATGGAATGAAATTTGGAATGTAATGGAAAGTAATAGAACGTGGAATGGACTGTGGAATCGAATGTGGAATGGAATGGAATGAAATGTGGAATGGAATGGAATGGAATGTGGAAAGGAATATGGAATGGAGTGTGAGATGGAATGGAATGGGATGTGGAATTGAATGGAATGCAATAGAACGTGGAATGGAATGTGGAATGGAATGGAAAGGAATTTGGAATGGAATGTGGAATGGAATGGAATGTAAAGTGGAATGGATTCGAATGGAATGTGAAAAGGGATGTGGAATGTAATGTAACGGAATGTGGAATGGAATGTGGAATGTATAGGAATGGAACGTGGAATGAAATGGAATGGAAAGCGGAATTGAACCTGGAAAGTAATGGATTGGAAGTTGGAGTGGAATGTCGATTGGAACGTAATAGAATGGAATGAGGAAAGGAATGCCGAATGGAAAGTGGAATGGAATGTGGAAAGGAACGTGAAAGGCAACGGAATGGAATGTAATGTGGAATGCAATGGAATGTAATGTGGAATGGAATGGAATGTGGAATGGAAAGATATGAGGGATGAGATGTGAAAAGGAATGTGTAATGTAATGGAATGGATCATGGAATGGAATGTGGAATGGAATTTAATAGAATGTGGAATGGAATGTGGAAAGGAATGGAATGGAATGTGGAATGGAATGGAATGTGGAATGGGATTTGTAATCGAATGGAATGGAATGTGGAATGGAATGTGGAATAGAATGTGGAATGGAATGTGGAATGTAATAGAATGAAAAGTGGAATAAAACGTGGATTGCAATGGAATGGAAAGTGGAATGGAATGGAATGGCCTGCGGAATGGAATGTGGAATGGAGTGTGTGATGGAATGTGTAATGGAATGGAACGGTATGGAATGGAATATGGAATGGCATGTGAATTGGAATGCAATGGATTGTGGAATGGAATTTGGATCGAAATGCAATAGAATGTGGAATGAAATTAAATGGAATGAGAATGGAACGTGGAATGGAAAGTGGAATGGAATGTGGAATGCACTGCGGAATGGAATGTGGAACGGAATGTGGAATGGAATATAAAGGATAGGAATGTGGAATGGAAAGTGGAATGGAATGGAATGAAATGTGGAATGGAAAGTGAAATTGAATGCAATGGAATGTGGAATGGAATGTGGAATAGAAGGTGGAATGGAATGTGGAATGCAATGTGGAGTGGCATGTGGAATTCAACAGAACGGATCGTGCTATGGAATGTGGAATGGAAAGTGCAATGGAATGTGGAATGGAATGGAATGGAATGTGGAATGGATCTGGAATGGAATGTGGAATGCAATGTGGAATGGAATGGAATGGAATGGAATGGAATGCAATGGAATCCGAAATAGAATGCGAAGTGGAATGCGGAATGGAATGTGTAATGGAATGTGGAATGGAATGGAATGGAATGCAATGAAATGGGAAACGGATTGCGAATTGGAATGTGGAATGGACTGTGGAATGGAACGTGGAATAGAATGAAATGGAACATGGAAGTGAATGGAATGGAACGTGGAATGTTATGGAATGGAACATGGAATGGAACGAGGAATGCAACGTGGAATGGAATGTGGAAGGTAATGTGGAATGAAAGGCAATGGAATGTGGAATGAAATGTGGAATGGAATAAAACGGAATGTGGAATGGAATGAGGAAAGGAATTTTGAACGGAATGCAGAATGGCATTCAGTGGAATGTGGAATGGAACGCGGAATAGAATGGAATGGAATGTGGAAAGGAACGTGTAATGGAAAGTGGAATGGAACATGGAATTGAATGTGCAATGGAATGAGGAATGGAATGCGGAATGGAACGTGAATGGAAAGTGATATGGAACATGGAATGGAATGTGCAATGGAATGTGGAATGGAATGTAGAATGAAATGGAATGGAATGGAACGTGGAATTGAACGTGGAATAGAATGTGGAATGGAATGTGGAATGGAACACAGAATGGAATGGGCAATGGAATGTGGAGTGGAACGTAGAATGGAATGTAATGGAATGTTGAATGGAACGTGGCGTTGAATGGAATGGAATGTGGAATGGAACACGAAATGGAATGTCGAATGTAATGTGGAATGGAACATGGAGTACAATGGAATGGAAGATGGAAAGAAACGTTGAATGGAATGGAACGGAACGTGGTATGGAATGTGGAATGGAATGTGAAATGTAAAGTGGAATGCAACGTGGAATGGAATAGAATGGAACGAGGAATGGAAAGGATTGGAACTTGGAATGGTATGTGGAATGGAACGTTATAGAATGTGGAATCAAATGTGGAATGGAAAGGAATTTAAAGTGGAATAGAATTGAATGAACGTGGAATGGAATGGAATGGAATGTGGAATAGAATGGAAAGTAATTTGGAATGGAATGTGGAACGGAATTAACGGAATGTGGAATAGAATTTAATGGAATGGTATGGAAACTGGAAAGGAATGGAATGCAATATGAAATGGAATGTGGAAAGGAATGGAATGGAATGTTGAATGGAATGTGAAATAGAATGGATCGTGGAATGCAATGTACAATTGAATGGAATAGAATATGGAATCGAATGTGGAATGGAATAGAATGTAATTTGGAATGGAATGGAATGGAATGTTTAAAGGGATGGAATGGAATGCAATGTGGAATTGAATGGAAATGAATGTGGAATGGAATGGAATGGAATGTGGAAAGGAATGGAATGGAATGTGGAATGGAATGTGGAATGGAATGTGGAATGGAATGGAATGGAATTAAATGGAATGTGGAATGCAATGGAATGGAATATGGAATGGAATGGAATGGAATGGAATGGAATAGAATGTTGAATGGAATGGAATGGTATGTGGAATGGAATGGAATTGAATGTGGAATGGAATGGAATGTAATGTGGAACGGAATGGAATGGAATGGAATGTGGAATGGAATGGAATGGAATGCAATGTGCAATGGAATGGAATGGAATGTGGAATGGAATGTAATTAAGTGCGGAATGGAATGGTAATGAATGCAATGTGGAATGGAGTGGAATGGAATGTGGAATTGAATGTAAAGGAATGTGCAAAGGAATGAAATGGAATGTAGAATGGAATGGAATGGAATGGAATATTTAAAGGAAAGGAACGTGGACTGGAATGGAATGTGGAATGGAATTTAGAATAGAATCGAAAGGAATGGAATGAAATGTGGAATGGAATGGAAGGGAATTTGGAATGGAATTTGGACTTGAATGGAAAGGAATTGAATGGAATGAGGAATGGAATGGAATGTATAATGGAAAGGAACGGAATGTGTAAAGCAATGGAAAGGAATGTGGAATGCATAGGAATGGAATATGGAATTGAATGTAATGGAATGTGGAATGGAAAGTTCAATGGAATGGAATGTGGAATGGAATGGGGAAAGGAATGTGGAATGGAATGTGGAAAGGAATGTGGAATGGAATGTGGAAAGGAATGCAATGGAATGGAATGTGCAATGGAATGGAATATGTAATGGAATGCAATGAAATGCAATGTGGAATGGAATGGAATAGAATGTGGAATGGAATGTTATGGAATGTAATGTGGAATGGAATCTAGAATAAAATGGAATGGAATGGAATGGAATGTGGAATGAAATGGAATGTAATAATGAATGCAATGGAATTTAAAAAAATGTGGAATAGAATGGAATTTAATGTGGAATGGAATGGAAAGGAATATGTAATGGAATGGAATGTGGAATGGAAAGGAATGAAACGTGGAATGGAAAGTGAAATGGAATAGAATGGAATGTGGAATGGAATGTGGAGTGGATAATATTTAACTTGGAATGGAATGTGCAATGGAATGTGGAAAGGAAAGTGGAATGGAATGGCATGTGGAATGGAACTTGGAATTGAATGGAACGGAACGTGGAATGTATCGTGGAATAGAACATGGAATGGAACGAGGAATGGAATGTGGAATTTATCGTGCAACGGAATGTGGAATGGAATGGAATGGATTCTGTAATGGAATGGAATGGAATGATATGGAATGCGGAATGGAATGGAATACAGTGTGGAATGGAATCTGGAAATGGAATGTAACAATGAATGCAATGGAACTTAATAAAATGTGGAATAGAATGGAATTGAATGTGGAATGGAATGGAAAGGAATAAGTAATGGAATGGATTTTGGAATGGAATGTGTAATGGAATGGAATGAAACGTGGAATGGAAAGTGAAATGGAATAGAATGGAATGTGGAATGGAATGTGGAGTGGATAATATTTAACGTGGAATGAAATGTGGACTGGAATGTGTAAAGGAAAGTGGAATGGAATGGCATGTGGAATGGAACTTGGAATTGAATGGAACGGAACGTGGAATGTATCGTGGAATAGAACATGGAATGGAAGGAGGAATGGAATGTGGAATTTATCGTGCAAAGGAATGAGGAATGGAATGGAATGGATTCTGTAATGTAATGGAATGGAATGATATGGAATGTGGAATGCAATGGAATGCAGTGTGGAATGGAATCTGGAAAGGAATGGAATGGATTGTGGATTGGAATGGAATGGAATGGTATAGAATGTGGAATGGAATTGAATGGAATGTGGAATGGAATGTGGAATGGAAAGTGGAATGAAATGGAATATAATGTGGAATGGAATGGGGAGTGGAATGGAATGGAACATGGAATGGAAAGTGGAATGGAACGTGGAATGGATCGGGGAATGGAACGGAATGGAAAGTGGAATGGAACGTGCAATGGAATGGAATGGAACATGGAATGGAATGTGGAGTGGATTGTGGAATGGAACGTGTAATGGAACGTGGAATGGAATGGAATGATGAATGGAATCTGGAATGGAAAGAATGGAATGTGGAATGGAATGGAATGTGAAATGGATTGTGAAATGGAACATGGAATGGAATGTGGAATGGAACGCGAAATGGAATGGAATTCAAAGTGGAATGGAATGTGGAATGGATCGTGGAATGGAACGTGGAATGCTATGTGGAATGGAATGTGGAATGTAGTATGGAATGGAACGTGAAATTGAATGGAATGGAATATTGAATGGAACCTGGAATGGAGTGGAACGTGGAATGGAATGTGGAATGGAATCTGGAAGAGAAAGTGGAATGGAACGCGGAATGTAATGGAATCGATGGTGGAATGGAGTGTTGAATGGAATAGAAAGGAACGTGCAATGCAATTTGGAATGGAATGGAATGGGATGTGGAATGCGACATGGAATGTAACAGAATGGAACGTGGAATGTAATGTGGAATGGAATGGAATGGAATGTGGTACAGAATGTCGAATGGAATGTGGAGTGGAACAGAATGTAACGTGGAATTGAAGGTGGAATGGAATGTGGAAAGGAAAGTGGAATGGAATGGCATGTGGAATGGAACTTGGAATTGAATGCAATGGAACGCGGAATGTATCGGGGAATACTACGGGGAATGGAACGAGGAATGGAATGCGGCAAGTATCGTGGAATGGAATGTGGAATGGAATGGAATGGATTCTGGAATGGAATGATATGCCATGTGGAAAGGATTGGAATGCAGTGTGGAAAGGAATCTGGAAAGGAATTGAATGGATTGTGGAATGGAATGGAAAGGAATGGTATGGAATGTGGAATGGAATTGAATGGAATGTGGAATGGCATGTGGAATGGAACATGGAATTGAATGGAATGGAACGCGGAATGTATCGGGGAATAGAACGTGGAATGGAACGAGGAATGGAATGCGGCAAGTATCGTGGAATGGAATGTGGAATGGAATGGAATGGATTCTGGAATGGAATGATATGCAATGTGGAAAGGATTGGAATGCAGTGTGGAAAGGAATCTGGAAAGGAATGGAATGGATTGTGGAATGGAATGGAAAGGAATGGTATGGAATGTGGAATGGAATTGAATGGAATGTGGAATGGAATGTGGAATGGAAAGTAGAATGAAATAGAATAGAATGTGGAATGGAAAGGGGAGTAGAATGGAATGGAACGTAGAATGGAAAGTGGAGTGGAACATGGAATGGAACGGGGAATGTAATGGAATGGAAAGTGGAATGGAATGGAATGGAACGTGGAATGGGATGTGGAATGGATTGTGGAATGGAACGTGTAATGGAACGTGAAATGCAATGGATTGTAAAGTAGAATGGAATCTGGAAAGGAATGGAATGGAATGTGGAATGGAATGCAAAATGGAATGTGAAATCGAATGGATTGGAATGTGGAAAGGAATTGAATGGAATGTGGAATGGAAAGTGGAATGGAACGTGTAATGGAACATGGAATGGAATGAAATGGAATGTGGAATGGAACGTTTAATGGAATGTGGAATTTAACATTTGATGATAAGTGGAATGTAAAGAAGATTGGAAAGGAACGGAACGTGGAGGTGAATGGAAAGGAATGTGGAATGGAATGGAATGGTATGTGGAATAGAATATGCAATGGAATGGAATGGAATACGGAATGAAATGGAACGCGGTGGTATGGAATGTGGAATGGAATGGAATGGAAGGTGGAATGGAACGTGGAATGGAACGTGGAATGGAATGTGGAATGGAATTGAATGGAATGTGAAACGGAACAGAATGGAATGTGGAATGGAATGTGGAATTGAATGGAATAGATGGGGAGGGAATGGAAAGTGGAATGGAATAGAATAGAATGTGGAATTGAATGCAATGTAATGGAATGTGTGATGGAATGGAATGGAATGTGGAATCAAATTAATGAAATTTGGAATGGAAAGGAATGGAATGGAATGGAATGTGGAATGGAATGGAATGGAATGTGGTATGGAATGTAATGGAATGGAAAGTATTGTGGAATTGAATGGAATGGGAAGTGGAAAGGAATGGAATGGTATGGAGAATAGAATGGGGACTGGAAAGGAATGGAAGGTGGAATGGAATGTGAAATGGAAGGTGGAATGGAACATGGAATGGAATGAAATGGAACGTGGAATGCATTGGAATGTAATGGAATGGAACTTGGAATGGAATGTGGAATGGAAAGTGGAATGGAATGTGGAATGCAATGTGGAATGCAATGGAATGGATTGTGAAATGGAATGTGCAATGGAATGGAATTCAATGTCATCTACAATGGAATATGGAATGGAATGGAATGCAATGTGGACTGGAATGTTACAAAAAGAGGAATGGAATGAAATCGAATGGAACGTGGAATGGAATGTGGATTGGAATGTGGAATGAAAGGTGGAATGGAATGTAATGCAATGAGGAATGGAATGTAATGGAATGTGGAATAGAATGGAATGGAATGGAATGTGGAAAAGAATGTCGAATGGAATGTGGAATGGAATGGAATGGAAGGTGGAATGGAATGGAATGGAATGTGGAATTAAATGTGTAATTGAATGGAATGGACTGTGGAATGGAATGTGGAATGGAATGTGGAATGGATCGCGAAATGGAATGGAATGCAAAGTGGAATGGAATGGGGAATGGGTCCTCGAATGGAACGTGGAATGGTATGTGGAATGGAATCTAGAATGTAGTATGGAATGGATCGTGAAATTGAATGAAATTTAATATTGAATTCAACGAGGAATGGAATGGAGTGGAACGTGGAATTGAATGTGGAATGGAATGTGGAATGGAACGGGGAATGGAACGAGGTATGTAATGCAATCAAATGTGGAATGGAGTGTAGAATGGAATGGAAAGGAATGTGCAAAGCAATTCGGAAAGGAATGCAATGGAATGTGGAATGCAACGTGGAATGGAATGGAATGGAATGTGAAACGGAAAGTGGAATGGAATGGAATGGAATGTGCAATGAAAAGTTGAATGGAATGTGGAATGGAATGTGGAAAGGAATGGAATGGAATGTGGAATGCAATGTGGAATGGAATGTGGAGTGGAAGAGAATGTAACATGGAATGGAACGTTGAACGGAATGTGGAAAGGAAATTGGAATGGAGTGGAATAGCATGTGGAATGGAACTTGGAATTGAATGGAATTGAAAGTGGAATGGAAAGTGGAATGCAACGTGGAACGTAAAGAGGAAAGGAATGTGGAAAGGAACGTGGAATGCAATGTGCAATGGAATGTGGAATAGAATGGAATGGAATGTTTCATGGAATGGAACGGAATGTGGAATGGAATGGAATGCAGTGTGGAATGGAATGTGGAAAGGAATGGAATGGATTGTGGAATGGAATGGAAAGGAATGGTACAGAATGTGCAATGGAATGGAATGGAATGTGGAATGGAAAGTGGAATGAATTGGAATATAATGTGGAATGGAATGGGGAAGGGAATGGAATGGAAAGTGGAATGGAATGTGGAATAGAATGTGGAATGGAGTGGGCAATGGAAAGTGGAATGGAACGTGGAATGGATTAGAATCTAAACTGGAATGGAACTTGGAATGGAACGTGGAAAGTAAAGTGGAATGGAATGTGGAATGGAAAGTACAATGGAACGTGGAATGGAATGGGCAATGGAATGTGGAATGGAACGTGGAATGGAATGTAATGGAAAGTGGAATGGAACATAGAATGTAATGGAATGGAACGTGGAATGGAATCTGGAATGGATTGTGGAATGGAACGTGGAATGGAAAGTTGAATGGAATGGATTGGAATTTGGAATGGAATGAGTAATGGAATGGAATGGAATGTGGAAGGCAATGTGGTGTGGAATGGAATGCAATGTGGAATGGAAAGCGGAATGGAATGGAATTGCATGTGGAATGGAATGTGGAATGCAATGGGGAATGGAATGGAATGGATTATGGAATGGAATGTGGAATGGCATGTGAAATGGAACGGAAAGGAATGTGGAATGGAATGTGGAATGGAATGGAATGCAATGTGGAATGGAATGTGGAATGGAAAGTACAATGGAACGTGGAATGGAATGGGCAATGGAATGTGGAATGGAACGTGGAATGGAATGTAATGGAAAGTGGAATGGAACATAGAATGTAATGCAATGGAACGTGGAATGGAATCTGGAATGGATTGTGGAATGGAACGTGGAATGGAAAGTTGAATGGAATGGATTGGAATTTGGAATGGAATGAGGAATGGAATGGAATGGAATGTGGAAGGCAATGTGGTGTGGAATGGAATGCAATGTGGAATGGAAAGCGGAATGGAATGGAATTGCATGTGGAATGGAATGTGGAATGCACTGGGGAATGGAATGGAATGGATTATGGAATGGAATGTGGAATGGCATGTGAAATGGAACGGAAAGGAATGTGGAATGGAATGTGGAATGGAATGGAATGCAATGTGGAATGGAATGTATTATGGAATGGAATGGAAAGTGGAATGGAACTTGGAATGGAATGAAATGAATCGTGTAATGGAATGTTGAATGGAAAGTGGAATCGAACGTGGAAGGGAACGCGGAATGGAATGGAGTGGAACATGGAATGGAATGTGGAACGGAACACGTAATGTTATGTGGAATATAATGTGGATTGGAAAGGAATGGAATGTGGAAATGAATGGAAAGGAAAGTGGAGTGGAATGAAATGGTGTTTGGATTAGAAAGTGGAATGTAGTGGAATGGAATCCGGAATGAAATGGAATGGAATGGTATGGAATGTGGAATGGAAAGGAATGGAATGGGGAGCGGTATGGAATGGAATGTGAAATGTAATGAGGAATGGAATGTGAAATGGAAAGAGGAATGGAATGTGGAATGAAATGTGGAATGGAATGGAATGGAATGTGGAATAGAATGGAATGGAATGTGGAATGGAATGTCACACGTATTGTGAAATACAATAGAATGGAATGTGGAATGTAATATGGAATGGAATGTGGAATGGAATTGAATCGTATGTGGAATGGAATGTGGAATGGAATTTGGAATGGAATGGAATGAAATGTGGAATGGAATGTAGAAAGGAATGTGAAATGGAATGGAAAGGAATGTGAAATGGAATGGAATGGAATATGTTATGGAATGTGGAATGGAATGTGTAATGGAGTGTGGAATGGAATGTGGAAGGTAACGGAATGGAATGTGGAAAGGAATGTTGAATGGAATGTGGAATGGAATGGAATGGAATTTGGATTGGAATGGAATGGAATGTGGATTGGAATATAATGTGAAATGGAATGTGGAAAGGAACGTGGAACGGCATGAAATGGAACGTCGAATGCAATGGAATGGAACATGGAATGGAATGGAACATAACGTGAAATGGAACGTGGAATGGCACGTGGAATGGAATGTGGAATGGAATGTGAAATGGAATGGAATGGAATGTGCAATGGAGTGTGGAATGGAACATGCAATGTAACGGAATGGAATGTGGAACGGAATGTGGAAGGGAATGTGAAATGGAATGGAATGGAATGTGGAGTGGAATGTGGAAGGGAATGTGGAATGTAATGGAATGGAATGAAAAGTAATGTGGAATGGAATGGAAAGTAATATGGAATGGAATGTGTAATGGAATGGGGAGAGGAATGTAATGGAATGGAATGTGAAAAGGAATGTGGAATGGAATGTGGAAAGGAATGAAATGGAAAGTGGAATGGAACGTTGAATGGAAAGTTGAATGGAATGGTATGTAATATGGAAGGGAATGTGCAATGGAATGTGGAATGGAATGTATTGGAATGTTGAATGGAATGTGGAATGGAAAGGTATGGAATGTGGAATAGAATGGAATGGAATGTGGAATGGAATAAGGAAGGGAATGTCAAATGCAATGGAATGGAATGTTGAACGTAATATAGAATGGAATGTGGAATGGAATTGAATCGTATGTGGAATGGAATGTGGAATGGAATGTGGAATGGAATGGAATGGAATGTGGAATGGAATGTAGAAAGGAATGTGAAATGGAACGGAATGGAATGTGAAATGGAATGGTATGGAATATGGAATGGGATGTGGAATGGAATGTGGAATGCAGTGTGGAATGGAGTGTGGAATGGAATGTGGAGTGTAACGGAATGGAAGGTGTAAACGAATGTGGAATTGAATGTGGTATGAAATGTGGAATGGAATGGAATGGAATTTGGTTTGGAATGGAATGGAATTTGGTTTGGAATGGAATGGAATGTGGATTGGAATAGAATGCGAAATGGAATGTGAAAAGGAAGGTGGAATGGCATGAAATGGAACGAGGAATGCAATGGAATGGAACGTGGAATGGAACATGGAATGCAAAGTGGAAGGGAACGTGGAATGGAATGGAATGCGGAAAGGAAGGGAGAGTAATGTGGAATGAAGTGGAATGTAGTATGGAATGGGATGCAATGGATCATGTAATGCCACGTGGAATGGAATAGAATGGAACGTGAAATGGAATGTGGAATGGAAAGTCCAATGGAATGTGGAATGGAAGGTGGAATGGAATGGAATGGAATGTGGAATGGAATGGAATGGAATGTGGTACGGAATGTGGACTGGAATGTGGAATGGGATGGAAAGGAATGTGCAAAGGAATGTGGAAAAGAATGGAATGGAAAGTGGAATGGAATGTTTAATGGAATGTGGAATGGAACGGAATGGAAAGTGGAATTGAATGGAATGGAATGCAAAATGTAATGGAAAAGAATGGAATGTGGAATGGAATGGAATGGAATGGAATGGAATGGAATGCGGAAAGGAACGGTATGGAATGAAATGGAATGGAAAGTGGAGTGGAATGGAATGGAACTTGGAATGGAATGGAATTTGAATGGAATGGAATGTGGAAACGAATATGGAATGGAATGCAATGTGGAATTGAATGGAATAGAATGGAATGTGGTATGGAATCGATTGGAATGGAATGGAATGCGGAATGAAAGGGAATGGAAAGTGGAATGGAATGTGCAATTGAATGGAATGGAATGTGGACTGGAATGTGCAACTGAATGGAATGGAATTGAATGGAATGTGGAATGGAATGGAATATGGAGTGGAATGGAATGTAATGTGGAATGGAATGGAATGGAAAATGGAATGGAATGGAATATGGAGTGGAATGTGAAATGGAATGTGGAATGGAAAGTGAAATGGAATGAAATGGAACGTGGAATGGAATGGAATGGAACGTGGAATGGAATGGAATGGAACGTGGATTGGAACGTGCAATGCAAAGTGGAAGGGAACGTGGAATGGAATATAATTAAACTTGGAAAGGAATGGAAAGGAATGTGGAATGGAATGGAAGGTAACATGGAATACAACCTGGAATGGAATGGAATGGAACGTGGAATGGAACATGCAATGGAACGTGGAATGGAACGTGGAATGGAACGTGGAATGGAATCGAATGGAAAGTGGAATGGAATGTGGAATCTAATGGAATGGAATGGAATGGAATGTGGCACAGAATGTGGAATGGAATGTTTAATTGAATGGAATGGAATGGAATGTTCTATGGAATGGATTGGAATGGATTGGAATGTGGAATGGAAGGTAATGGAATGTGAAATGGAATGTGCAATTGAATGGAATGTAATGTGGAATGGAATGTGCAACTGCATAAAATGGAATGGAATAGAATGTGTAATGGAATGGAATATGGAGTGGAATGGAATGGAATGTGGAATGGAATGGAATGGAATGTGGAATGGAATGGTATCTGAAATGTAATATGGAATGGAAAGGAATGGAATGTGGAACGGAATGTAATGTGCAATGGAATGTGGATTGGAAGGCAATGCAATGTGCAATGGATGGGAATGTGGAATGGAATGTAGAATGGAACAAAATGGAATATGGAATGGAATGAGGAATGGAATGATGAATGGAACGTGGAATGGAATGTGTAATGGAATGTGGAATGGAACGTGAAATAGAATGGAATAGATTGTGGAATGGAACGTGGAATTGAATGGAATGGAACGTGGAATGGAACGTGGAATGGAATGTGGAAAGTGGAACGGAATGTAATGGAAAGAAGAATGGAATGGAAGAGAAAATGCAATGGAATATGGAATGGAAAGGAATGGAATGTGGAATGGAATGTGGAATGAAATAAAATGTGGAGTGGAATGTGGAATGGAATGTGAAATGGAATGGAAAAGTATGACCAATGTAATGGAATGGAATATGGAATGGAACGTAGAATGGGATGGAATGGAATGTGGAATGGAAAGCAATGGATCGTGGACAGCAACGTCGAATGGAATGTGTAATGGAATATGGAATGGAATGTAATGGAATGCGTAATGGATTGGAATGGAATGAGGAATACAATGGAATGGAATGGAATGTGGAATACAATGGAGTGGAATGGAACGTGGAATGGAATGCGGAATGGGAAGTTTTGGAATGTGGAATGGAATGGAATGTGTAATGGAATGAAATGGAATGTGGAGTGAAATGTGGAATGGAACGTGGATTGGAATGGAATGCAAATTGGGGTGGAACGTGGAATGGAACGGAAAGGAACGTGGAATGTAATCTGGAATGGAATGTGGAAGGGAACGTGGAATGGAAAGGAAAGGGACGTGGAACGGAACGTGGAATGGAATTTGGAATGGAACGTGGAATGGAATTGAATGGAGTGTGGAATGCAATGTGGAATGGAATGTGGAATTGAATGGAGTGGAATGGATGGTGTAATGGAATGTGAAAAGGAATGTGGAGTGGAACGTGGAATAGATGGGAATGGAATGTGGAATGGAATGTGGAATAGAATGTGAAATGGAAAGTGGAATGTAATGTGGAATGGAATGTCATGGAATGTGGAATGGAATTTGGAATGGAATGGAAAGGAATGGAAAGTAATGTGGAATGGAATGGAATGGGGAATGGAATGTGGAATGGAATGTGGAATGGAATTTAATGGAATGGAATGTGAAATGGAGTGTGTGAATGGAATGTGGAATGGAATGCATTGGAAAGTGGAATGGAATGTGGAATGGAATAAAACGGTATGTGAAATGTAATTTGGAAAGGAATGTGAAGTGCAATGTGCGAAGAAATGTCGAAAGTAATGGAATTTAACATGGAATGTAATGGAATGGAACGTGGAATGGAACGTGGAATGGAATGAAATGGAATGTAGAATGCAATGAGGAATGGAATGGAATGGAATGTGGAATGGAATGTGAAATGGAACGTGGAATGGAATGGTAAATGAAATATGGAATGGAACGGAATGCAATGTGGAATGGAATGTGGAATGGAATGGAATGGACTGGAAAGTAATGTGGAATGGAATGGAATGTGGAATGGAATGTGGAATGGAATGTGGAATGGAATGTAATGGAATGGAATGTGAAATGGAATGTGGAATGGAATGTGAAATGAAACGTGGAATGTAATGTGGAATGGAATGAAATGGAAAGTGGAATGGAACGTAGAAAGGAACGTGGAAAGGAATGGTTTGAAATATGGAATGGAATGTGGAATTTAATGGAATGGAATGTGGAATGAAATGTGGAATGGAATGGATTGGAAAGTGGATTGGAATGTGGAAGGGAATATAACGGTAAGTGAAATGTAATTTGGAATGGAATGTGTAGTGCAATGTGGGAAGAAATGTCGAAAGGAATGGAATTTAACATGGAATGTAATGGAACGGAATGTGGAATGGAAAGTGGAATGGAATGGAATGGAATATAGAATGCAATGTGGAATGGAATGGAATGGAATGCAGAATGGAATGTGAAATGGAACGTGGAATGGAATGGGAAATGGAATATGGAATTGAATGGAATGCAATGCGGAATGGAATGTGGAATGGAATGGAATGGAAGGTGGAATGAAATGGAATGGGGTGATGAATGGGATGTGAAACGGACTATGATATGGAATGCAGAATGGAATGGAATGGAAACTGGAATGGAAAGTGGAATGAAATGTATAATGGAATAGAATGAAATGGAATGGAATGTGGAATGGAATGTGGAATGGAATGTGGAAAGGAATGGAATGGAATGGAATGTGGAATGCATGGTGGAATGAAATGTGATATGGAACGTGGAATGGAATGGAGTGGAATGTGGAATGGAACGTGGAATGGAATGTGGAATGGAACGTGGAATGGAATGTGGAATGGAATGGAATGGAACGTGGAATGTAATGTGGAATGGAATGGAATGGAATGTGGAATGTAATGTGGAATGGAATGGATGGGAACATCGAATGGAACTTGCAATGGAATGCAATGGAAGGCGGAATGGAACGGAATGAAACGTGGAGTACAATAAGGAATGGAACGTGCAGTGCAGTGTGGAATGAAAAGGAATGGAATGTGGAACGGAATGAAATGGAATGTGGAATGAAATGTGGAATGGAATGGAAAAGAATTTGGATTGGAATGTGGAATGGAATGTTAAATGGAATGACGAATAGATTGAGAAATGCAATGGAATGGAATGTGGAATGGAAAGATGGATGGAACGTGGAATGGAACGTGCAATGGAATGTGCAATGGAGTGTGGAATGGAATGTGGTATGGAATGGAATTCAATGTGGAATGGAATGTGGAATCGAATGGAATGAAATGTGGAATGGAATGGAATGGAATATGGAATAGAATGAAATGGAATGTGGAATGGAAAGTGGAATGCAATGGAATGTGGAATGGAATATGGAATGGAATGTGGAATGGAATGGTATCTGGAATGGAATGTGGAATGGAAAGTGGAATGCAATGGAATGTGGAATGGAATATGGAATGGAATGTAGAATGGAATGGAAGGGTATGTGGAAAGGAATGTGGAATGCAAGGTGGAATGGAATGCAATGGAAAGTGGAATGTAACGTGGAAAGGAATGTGGAACGGAACGGAATGGGATGCGGAATGGAATGTGGAATGGAATGGAATGCAGTGTGAAATACACTGGAATGGAATGTGAAATGGAATGCAGATTGGAATGAAATGGAATGGAATGGAATGTGGAATGGTATGGAATAGAATGTGGAATGGAATGGAATGTGGAACAGTTTGGAAAGGAATGCAATGGATTGGAACATGGAATGGATAGGAATGGAATGTTGAAAGGAATTGAAGGGAATTGAATGGAATTATATGGAACATGGAATGGAATGGAATATGAAATGGAATGCAATGGAATGAGGAATGGAATGTAATGGAATGTAGAATCAAATGGAATGGAATTTGGAATCGAATGGATTGGAATGAGGAATGGAATGTGTACTGGAATGTGGAATGGAATGGAATGGAATGGAAGAGAATGTTGAATGGAAAGTGTAATGGAATGGAATGGAATGTGGAATGAAATGGACAGGAATGTGTAACGGAATGGAAGGGAATGTGGAATCGAATGGAATGGAATATGGAATGGAATGGACTGGAATGTGGACTGGAATTGTAAGGAAAGGATCGGAATAAGGAATGGAAGTTGGAATGGAACGTGGAATGGAATGGAATGGTACGTCGAATGGAAGGTTGAAAGGAACGTGGAATGGAAGGTGGAATGAAACGTGGAAGGGAAGGAATAGACAGTGGAATGGAATGTGGAATGGAATGGAATTGTATGTGCAAGGTAATGTAATCGAATGTGGGATGGTATGTGGAATGGAATGCCTTTGAATGTGGCATTGAATGTGGAATGGAATAGAATGGAATGGATTGGAATGTGGAATGGAATTTGGAATGCAATTGAATGGAATGTGGAAGGGATTGTGGAATGGAATGTGAAATGTAATGTGGAATGGAATGGAATGGAATGTGGAATGGGATGTGGAACGGAATGGACTGGAATGTGGAATGGAATGTGGAATGTATTGCGGAATGGAATGTGGAATGGAATGGAAAGGAATGTGGAATGTAAAGTGGATTGGAATGCAATGGAATGTGGAATGTAATGTGGAATGTAATGTGGAATGGATAGGAATGGAATGTGGAATGAAATGGAATGGAAAGTGGAATTGAATGTGGAATGGAATGAAATGGAATGAGGAATAGAATGTGGATTGCAATGGAATGAAGAATGGAATGTGGAAGGGAATGTGTAATGGAATGTGGATTGGATAGTGGAATGGAATGGAATGTGGAATGGAATGTGGAATGGAATGGAATGCGGAATGGAATGCGGAATGGAATGTGGAATGAAATGTGGAATAGAATGGAATGGAATGTGGAAAGGATTGTTGAAAGCAATGTGGAATGGAATGGAATAAAATTTGTAATGGAAGGTGAAATGGAATGGAATATAAAGTGGAATGGAATGGAATGGAGTCAGGAATGGAATGTGGAACGGAATGGAATATGGAATGGAATATAATGGAATGGATTGGGATGGAATGGGAAGGAATGTGGGATGGAATGTGCCATGCATTCGAATGGAATGTGGAATAGAATGTGGAATAGAATGGAATGGAATGTGGAATGGAATGCGGAATGGAATGGAGTGGAATGTGTAATGGATTGCAAAATGGAACGGAATGGAATGTGTAATGGAAAGTGGAAAGGAACATGGACTAGAACGTTTAATTGAATATGGAATGGAAGGTGTAATGGAAGGATAAATGGAATGCGATGGAACGGGGAATGGCATAAAATGGAATGTGGAAAGGAAAGGAATGGAATGAGGAAAGGAATGCAGAATGGAAAGGAAAGTGGAATGGAATGGAATGGAATGGAATGTGCAATGGAAAGGAATGTGGAATGGAATGGAATGAGGAAGGGAATGTGTAATGGAATGCAATGTGGAACGGAATTGAATGGAATGTGGAATAGAATGGATTGGAATGAGGAATGGAATGTGGAATGGAATTTAATAGAATGGAACCAAACGTAATGGAATGGACTGGAATGTGGAATGGAATGTGGAATGGAATGGAATGTGGAATGGAGTGTGGAATGGAATGGAGTGGAATGTGGAATGGAATGTGGGATTGAATGCAGTGGAATGTGTAATGGAATGTGAAATGTAATGTAATGGAATGTGTAATGGAATGTGGAATGTAACGTGGACTAGAATGTGGAATGGAATATTGAAGGGAATGTGAAATGGAAAGTGGAATGGAATGGAAGTGAACGTGGAATGGAATGGAATGGAATGTGGGAAGGAATGGAATGGAATGAGGAAGGGAATGTGCAATGGAATGGAATGTGGAATGGAATGGAATGCAAAGGAATGTGGAATGGAATATAATGTGGAATGAAATGGAATGTAGAATGGAATGTGGAATTTAATGGAATGGAACGTGCAATGGAGAGGAACCTGGAATGGAATGGAACGTTGAATGGAATGGAAAGTGGAATGGAATATAATATGGAATGGAATGGAATGGAATGGAATTGAATGGAATGAGGAATGGAATGGAATGGAAAATGGAAAGGAATGGAATGGAACGTTGAATGTAATGGGTTGGAATGGGATGTCGAATGGAATGGAACATTGAAGGGAATGGAATGGAACGTGGAAGGGAATGGAATGGAACATTGAATGTAATGGAAGGGAACGTGTAATGGAATGGAATGGAATGGAATGGAATGTGGAAAGGAATGGAATGGAAACGAATGGAAATTGGAATTGAACACAGAATGGAATGGAATGTAACGGAATTTCATGTGGAATGGAATGGAATGTAATATGGAAAGGAATGGAATGCAATGAAATGGAAAGTGGAATGTAGTGGAATTGAATGTGGAATGGAATGGAATTGAATGTGGAAAAGAATGGAATGGAATGCAACGTGGAAAGTAATGGAATGCAATGTGGAATAAACGAAATCAAATGTGGAATATAATGGAATGGAATGGAAAGTGGAATGGAATGGAATGTGGAATGGAATGGAATGGATTGTGGAATAGAATGGGAAATGGAATGGATTGGAATGTGTAATGGAATGTGGAATGGAACGAGGAATGGAATGGATTGGAATGTAGAATGGGATGTGGAATGGAGTGTAATGAAATGTGGAATGGAATGGAATGGAATGTGAAATGAAATGTGGAATCTAACGTGAAATGGAACGTGGAGTGGAATGCAATGGAACATGGAACGGAAAGAAATGGAACGTGGAGTGGATCGTGGAAAGGAAAGTTATAGAGAACATGGAATGGAACGTGGAATGGAATGGAATCGAACGTGGAATCAAACGTGGAATGGATCGTGGAATGGAACGTGGAATTGAATGTGGAATGAAATGGAATGGAATCTGTACCGGAATTTGGAATGGAATGTAATGGGACATGGAATGGAACATGGAATGGAATGGAGTTGAAGGTGGAATGGAAGGGAATGACACTTGGAGTGCAATGTGGACTGGAATGTGGAATGGAAAGGAATGGAATGTGGAATGGAATGGAATGGAATGTGGAATGGAATGGAATGGAATGTGGAATGGAATGGAATGGAATGTGGAATGGAACGGAATGGAATGTGGAATGGAATGGAATGTTGAATGGAATTGAATGGTATGGAATTTGGAATGGAATGGAATGCAATGTGCAATGGAATGCAATGGAATGTGGAATGGAATGGAATGGAATGGAATGTGGAATGCAGAATGGAATGGAATGGAATTTGGAATGGAATGGAATGGAATGGAGCGTGGAATGGAATATGGAATGGAACGAGCAATGGAATATGGATTGGAAAGCGAAATGGAATGTGGAATAGAATTTGGAATATAATTGAATGGAATGGAATGTAGATTGGAATGTGGAATTTAATGTGAAATGGAATGGAATGGAATGTGGAATGGAATGGAATGGGATGTGGAATGCAATGGAATGTGGAATAGAATACAACGTGGAATGGAATGGAATGGAATATGGATTGGAATAGAATAAAATGTGGAATGGAATGAAATGGAATGGAATGTGAAATGGAATGTGGAATGGAATGTGAAACGGAAAGAGGAATGGAATGTTTAGTGGAATGAAATTGAACGCGGAATGTAAAGGAGTGGGACGTGGAATGGAAAGGAGGGGAAAGTCAAATGGAAACTGGAATGGAACGTGGAATGGAATGTGGAATGGAACGTGGAATGGAACGTGGAATGGAATGTAGAATGGAATGCAGTGGAACGTGGAATGCAATGTGGAATTGTATGTAATGGAATGGAATAGAATGGAATGTGGAATGGTAAGGAAGGGAATGTGGAACTGAATGCAGAATAGAATGGAATAGAATGTGCAATGGAGTGGAAAGTGGAATGGAATGGAATGGAATGCGGATTGGAATGTGGAAAGGAATGTTAAACGGACCAGAAGGGAATGCAATGGAATGCGAAATGGAATGCGAATTGGAATGCGGAATGGAATGTGGAATGGAACGTGGAATACAATGAAATTGAACCTGGAAGTGAATAGAATGGAATGTGGAATGTTATGGAATGGAACGTGGATTGGAATGTGCAATGGAACGTGGAATGTATTGTGGAAGGTAATGTCGAATGGAAGGCAATGGAATGTGGAATAGAATGTGGAATGGAATGGAATGGAATGTAGAATGGAATGTGGAATTGAATGGAATGCAATGTGGAATGGAATGTGGAATGGAATGAACAATGGAATGTGGAATGGAATGGAATGGAACGTGAAATGTTATGTGCAATGGAATGTGAAATGGAACCTGGAAATGAATGTGGAACGGAATAAAATGGTAAGTGTCATGTAATGCAATGGAATTCAATGGAAAGTGGAAAGTAAAGTGGAATGGAATGTGGAATGGAATGGAATGGAATATAGAATGGAATGTGGAATGGAACGCAATGTTGTGTAAAACGGAATGGAATGGAATGTGGAATGGAACGTGGAATGGAATGGAATGTGCAAAGGCATGTGGAATGGAAAGTGGAATGGGATGTGGAATGGAATGGAATGGAATGTGGAATGGAATGAGGAATGGAATGTGGAATGGAATGTGGAACGGAATGTGGAATGGAACGGAATGGACTGTGGAATGGAAGGTAGAATGCAATTTAGAATGGAATGTGGAATGGAATGGAATAGAATGTGTAATGGAATGTGGAATGGAATGGAGTGGAATGTGGTATGAATGGAATGGAATGTGGAATGGAATGTGGTATGGAATGGAACGGAATGTGGAATTTTATGTATAATGGAATGGAATGGAATGTGAAATGGAATGGAATGTGGAATGGAATATGAAATGGAATGGAATGGAATGTGGAATGGAACGTGGAATTGAACGTGGAATGGAAATTGGAATGGAGTAGAGTGGAATGGACTAGAATGTGGAATGGAACATGGAATGGAATGGAATCGAACGTGGAATGGAACTTGGAATGGAATAGAATGGAACGTGTAATGGAATGTGGAAAGGAATGTGAAATAAAATGTGGTATGGAATGTGGAATGCAATGGAATGGAATGTGGAATGGATCGTGGAATGGAACATGGAATGGAATTGAATGGATACGAATGAGGAATGGAACGGAAAGGAATGTGTAATGGCATGGAATGGAATGGAACGGAATTAGTAATGGAATGAAATGGAATGTTGAATGAAATGGAATGGAATGTTGAATGGAAAGACATGGAGTGGAATGTGGAATGAAATGGAATGGAATGTGCATTGAACATTGGAATGGAATGTGCAATGGAATGTGGAATGGAATGGAATGCAGATGAATGTTGAACGGAATGGAAAGGAATGAGGAATGGAATGTGGAATGCTTTGGAATGTGGAATGGAATTTAATAGAATGGAATGGAATTGAATGGAATGGAATTTGAAATGGAATGGAATGGAATGTTGAATGGAATGGAATGGAATATTGAATGGAGAGACATGGAGTTGAATGTGGAATGAAAAGGAATGGAATGTGCATTGGACTGTGGAATGGAATGTGCAATGGAATGTGGAGTGAAATGGAATGCAGTGCAATGTTGAAAAGAATCGAATGGAATGAGGAATGGAATGTGGAATGTAATGGAATGTTTTGGAATGTGGAAAGGAATGGAATGGAATGGAATGGAATGTGGAATGGAATGGAATGGAATGCGGAATGGAATGTGGAATGGAATGTTGAATGGAATGTAGAATCGAATGCAGTGGAATGCGGAATGGAACACGGAATAGAATAAAGTGGAACATGGAATGGAACGTGTAATGGAAAGTGGAATGGAACGTGGAATGCAAAGTGCAATGGAATGTGGAATGGAATGTGGAATGGAATTGAAAGGAATGGAATGTTGAATGGAACGTGGAATAAAATTTTTAATAGAATGTGGAATGGAACACGGAATGGAATCTGCAAATGAATGTGGAGTGGAACGTAGAATGGAATGTAATGGAATATTGAATGGAATGTGGAATTGAATGGAATGGAACTTGGAATGGAACGTGAAATGGAATGTAGAATGGAATGTGGAATGTAATGTGGAATACAATGAAATGGAACATGGAATGAAATGTGGAATGGAATGGAAGGTGCAATGGAATGTTGAATGGAAAGGGGATTGCATCATGGAATGGAATGGAATGGGACTAGGAGTGGAATGGAATGGAACTTGGAATGGAATGCGGAATGGAACGTTTAATGGAATGCGGAATCAAATGTGGAATGGAAAGGAATGGAATGTGGAATAGAATGGAATGAATGTGGAATGGAATGGAGTGGAATGTGAAATAGAATGGAATGGAATTTGGAATGGAATGTGGAATGGAATTTAATGAAATGTGGAATAGAATGTAATGGAATGGTATGGAATGTGCAAAGCAATGGAATGGAATATGAAATGGAATGTGGAATGGAACGTAGAATGGAACGTGGAATGCAATGTGAAATGGAATGGAAAGGGATGTGGAATGGAATGTGGAAAGCAGTGGAATGGAATGGAGAATGGAATGGAGTGGAATGTGGAACGGAAAGTAATGAAATGTGGAATGGAATGGAATGTTTTGGAATGTGGAAAGGAATGGAATGGAATGGAATGGAATGTGGAATGGAATGGAATGGAACTTGGAATGGAATGGAATGTAAGGTGGAATGGAATGGAACTTGGAATGGAATGGAATGTAAGGTGGAATGGAATGAAACGAAATGAAATGTGGAATGGAATGGAATGGAATGGAATGTGGAATGGAATGGAATGGAATCAAATGAAATGAGAAATGGAATTGAATGAAATGTGGAATGCAATGGAATGGAATGGAACGTGGAATAGAATGGAATGTGGAATGGAATGTGGAATGCAATGGAATGGAATGGGGAATGGATAATGCAATGGAATGTGGAAAGGAATGGAATGGAATGTGGAATGGAATATTGAATTGAAAGTGGAAAGCAACGAAATGTAATGTGGAATGGAATGTGGAATGTAATGCAATGGAATGTGGAAAGGAATGGAATGGAATGTGGATTGGAATGCAATGGAATGTGGAATGGAATGGAATACAATGAAATGAAAGGTTAAATGGGATGTGGATTTGAATGTGAAATGCAATGTGGAATAGAATGTGAATCGGAATGAAAAGGAACGTGGAATGGGATGGAATGGAACGTGGAATGGAAAGGAATGGAACACGGAATGCAATGGAATAGAACATATAATGGAAAGTGGAATGGAACTTGGAATGGAACGTGGAATATAATGTGGAAGGATTGTGGAAAGGAATGGAATGGAATGAGGAATGGAACGTGGAAATGAATGTAATGGACTGTGGAATGGAATGAGGAAAGGAAAGGAATGTGGAATGGAATGTGGAATGGTATGTGGAATAGAAAGGAATTGAATGTGGAATGGAATGTGGAATGGTATGTGGAATAGAAAGGAATTGAATGTGGAATGGAACATGAAATGGAACGTGGAAAGAAATGGAATGGAAAGTGGAATGGAATGTGGAATGGAATCGAATGGAATTTGAAATGGATTTTGGAATGGAATGTGGAATGGAATGGAATGGAATGGAATGTGGAATGGAATGTGCAGTGAAATGGAAAGGAATGTGGAATGGAATGAAATGGATTGAGGAATGGAATGTCGAATGGAATGTGAAATGCAAAGGAATGGAATGTTGAATGGAATGTGAAATGGAATGGATCGTGGAATGGAATGTACAATGGAATGGAATAGAATGTGGAATGTAATGTGGAATGGAATGGAATGATATTTGGAATGGAATGGAATGGAAAGTTTAAAGGAAATGAATGGAATGCAGTTTGGAACTGAATGGAAATGAATGTGGAATGGAATGGAATGGAATGTGGAATGGAATGAATTGGAAAATGGAATGGAATGTGGAATGGAATGGAATGGAATGTGGAATGCAATTGAATGGAATATGGAATGGAATGGAATGGAATGGAATGCGGAATGGAATGGAATGGAATGTGGAATGGAATGGAATAGAATGTGGAATGGAATGGAATGTAATGTGGAATGGAATTGAATGGAATGCAAAGTGGAATGGACTGGAATGTAATGTGGAATTGAATGCAATGAAATATGCAACTAAATGGAATGGAATGTGGATTGGAATTGAATGGAATGTGGAATGGAATGGAATGGAATGGAATGTGGAATGGAATGCAATGAAATATTTCATGGAATGGAATGTGGACTGGAATGGGATTGAATATTTAATGGAATGCAATGAAATGTGGAATGGAATGAAATTGAATATGGAATGGAATTCAGAATAGAATGGAAATCAATGGAATGAAATGTGGAATGGAATTGAAAGGAATTTGGAATGGAATGGAATGGAATGGAATTTTGAATGGAATTTGGATTTAAATGGAAAGAAATAGAATGGAACGTGGAATAGAATGGAATGTAGAATGGAAAGGAATGGAATTTGGAATGGAATGGAATGGAATGTGGAATGCAATGGAAAGGAATGTGGAATTGAATATAAAGGAATGGGGAATGGAATGTTATATGGAATGGAATGGAATGGAATGGAACGTGGAATGGAAGGGAATGGAATGCAAAGTGGAATGGAATGCAATGGAATATTGAAAGGAATGGAATTGAATATAATGTGCAATGGAATGGATTGAAATGGAATGTGGAATGGAATGGAATAGAATATGGAATGGATAGAGGACGTATCAGATATTTAACTGATAAGAACAGATACTACACTTGAACTTAGCCAAAATGGAATGGAATGGAATGGAAAGTGGAATGGAATCTGGAATGGAATGGAATGGAATGGAATGGAATATGGAAGGGAATTGAATGGAATATGTAATGGAAAGGAATTTAATGGAATGTTTAATGGAATGAAATTGAATGTGGAGTGGAATGGGAAGGAATGTGTAATGGAATGGAATTTGTAATGGAATGTGGAATGGAATGCATTGGAATGGAATTGAATGTGGAATGCAATGGAAAGGAATATGGAAATGAATGGAATGTAGTGGAATGTGTAATGGAATGGAATTGAATGTGGAATGGAATGCAAAGGAATGTGGAATGGAATCTGGATTTCAATGCAAAGGAATGGAATGTAATGTGGAATTGAATAGAAAGTGGAATGGAATGGAATGGAATGTGGAATTGAAGGTAATGGAATGTGGAATGGAATGTGCAAAGGAATGGAATGGTATGGAATGGAATGGAATGGAATGGAATGTGGAATTGAATGCAATGGAATATGGAAAGGAATGGAATGGAAGGGAATGTGGAATGGAATGGAATGGAATGGAATGTGGAATGGAATGCAATGGAATGTGCAATGGAATGTCGAATGGAATGAGGAAAGGAATGGAATGGAATGTGGAATGGAATGGAAAGGAATGTGGAATGCAATTGAATGGAATGTGGAATGGAATGGATTGCAATGTAGAATGGAATGGAATGGAATGTGGAATGGAAAGAAGGGGAATGAAATATGGAATGCAATGTGGAATGGTCTGGAATGGAATGTGGAATGGAACGTGGAATGGAATGTGGAATTAATGGAATGGAAAGTGAAATGGAATGGAATGGAATATGGAATGGAATGTGGAATGGAATGCGGAATGGAATAGAATGGAATAGAATGTAGAATGGATTGTGGAATGGAATGCAATGGAATGGAATGTGGAATGCACTCTGGAATGGAATGGAATGGAATGTGGAATGGAATATGAAATGGAATGGAGTGGAATGTTGAATGGAATGTGCAATGGAATATGGAATGTGGAATGGAATGTGGAATGGAATGAAACGTAATGGAAAGTGGAATGGAATGTGGAATCGAATTGAATCAAATTTGGAATGAAATGTGGAATGTAATGGAATGCAATGTTTAATAGAACGGAATGCAATGTGAAATGGAATGGAATGGAATGTGGCCTGGAATGGAATGGAATGCAGAATGGAACTTGGAATGGAATCTGGAAGGGAACAGTATGCGGAATGGAATGGAATGCAATGCAATGAAATGTGGAAATAAATGGAATGGAATGCGGAATGCAACGGAATGGAGTGTGGAATGGAATTGAATCAAATTTGGAATGAAATGTGGAATGTAATGGAATGCAATGTGGAAAAGAACGGAAAGCAATGTGAAATGGATTGGAATGGAATGTGGCCTGGAATGGAATGGAATGTGGAATGGAACTTGGAATGGAATCTGGAATGGAACAGTATGCGGAATGGAATGGAATGCAATGCAATGAAATGTGGAAATAAATGGAATGGAATGCGGAATGCAACGGAATGGAATGTGGAATGGAATGGAATGGAGTGGAATGTGGAATGGAATGGAATAGAATGCAATGGAATGTAATGTGGTATGGAATGTGGAATGGAATGTAAAGCAATGTGGAATGAAATGTAATGCAATGTGGATTGGAATGCGGAATGAAATGTGGAATAAAATGTGGAATAAAATGTGGAATGGAATGTCAAATGGAATGTGGAATGAAATGAGAAATTGAATGGAATGGGATGTGGAATGTAATGTGGAACGGAATGTGCAATGAAATTGAATGTGGAATGGATTGTGAAATGGAACGTTGAATGGAATGTGGAATGGAACGGGAAATGGAATTTAGTTCAACTTGGAATGGAACGCGAAATGGATCGTGGAATGTAATGTGGAATCGCATGTGGAATGGAATGTGGAATGTATTATGGAATGGAATGTGAAATTGAATGGAATGGAAAGTTGAACGGATCCTGGAAGGGAATGGAGTGGAAAGAGGAATCGTATATAGAATGCACTGTGGAATGGAAAGTGGAATGGAACGTGGAAAGGAATGGAATCACACATGAAAAAGAGCGTGGAATGGAATAGAAAGGATCGTGCAATGCAATTTGGAATGGAATGGAATGGAATGGAATGTGGAATGCAACGTGGAACGGAATGGAATGGAATGTGGAATGGAATGTTGAATGGAACGTGGAATGGAAAGAGAAATTGAATGGAATGGAATGTGGAATGGAATTTGGAATGGATTGTGGAGTGTAAAAGAATGTACCGTGGAATGTAATGTGGAATGGAATGTGGAAAGGAAAGTGGAATGGAATGGCATGTGGAATGGAATGTGGAAAGGAAACTGGAATGGAATGGCATGCGGAATGGAACATGGAATTGAATGAAATGGAACGAGGAATGGAATGTGGAATGTATCGTGGAATGGAATTTGGAATGGAATGGAATGGATTCTGGAATGGAATGGCATGGAATGGTATGGAATGTGGAATGTAATGGAATGCAATGTGGAATGGAATCTGGAAAGGAATGGAATGGATAGTAGAATGGAATGGAATGGAATGGTATTTAATGTGGAATGGAATTGAATGGTATGTGGAATGGACTGTGGAATGGAAAGTGGAATGAAGTGGATTAGAATGTGGAATGGAACGGGGAGTAGAATGGAATGGAAAGTGGAATGGAATGTAGAATAGAACGTGGAATGCAATGGGGAATGGAATGGAATGGAAAATGGAATGGAACGTTGAATGGAATGGAATGAAACATGGCGTGGAATGTGGAATGGATTGTGGAATGTAACGTGTAATGGAACGTGTAATGAAATGGATTGTAATATGGAATGGAATATGGAATGGAAGGAATATAATGTGTAATGGAATATGGGATGGAATGTGAAATGGAATGAATTGGAATGTGTAATGGAATTGAATGGAACATAGAATGGAACGTGGAATGGAATTGAATGGAAATTGGAATGGAACATGTAATGGAATGTGGAAATTATCACGGAATGATATGTGGAATGTAATGTGGATTGGAAAGGAACGGAATGAGGAATTGAATGGAATGGAATGTGGAATGGAATGGTAGGTGGCATAGAATGTGCAATGCAATGGAATGGAATACGGAATGAAATGGAAAGGAATGGTATGGAAAGCGGAATGGAATGGAATGGAACGTGGAATGGAACGTGAAATGGAACGTGGAATGGAACGTGGAATGGAATGGAATGGAACGTGAAATAGAACTTGAAATGGAACGTGGTATGGAACGTGGAATGGAATGGAACGGAAAGTGTAGTGGAAGGGAATGGAATGTGGAATGGAATGTGTAATGGAATGGAAAGGATTGGAATGGAATGAAATTTGGAATGGAATGGAATAGAATGTGGAATTGAATGGAATGGTATGGAATGTGGAATGGAATGGAATGGAATGGAATGTGTAACTGAATGGAATGGAAAGTGGAATTGAACATAATGGAATGTGGACTGGAATTGAATGGAATGCGGAATGGAATGGAATGGAATGTGGTATGGAATATAATGGAATGGAAAGGAAGGTGGAATTGAATGGAATGGGAAGTGGAAACGAATGGAATGGAATGGTGACTAGAATGGAGACTGGAAAGGAATGGAAGGTGGAATGGGATGTGAAATGGAAGGTGCAATGGAACGTGGAATGGAGTGAAATGGATCGTGGAATGCAATGGAATGGAATGGAATGGAAGTTGGAATGGAACGTGGAATGGAATGTGGAATGGAATGTGGAATGGAATGTGGAATGCGATGGAAAGGATTGTGAAATGGAATGTGGAATGGAATGGAATGGAGTGGAATGGAATTGAATGGAATGGAATGGAATGTACAATGGAATATGGAACGGAATGTAATGGAAAGTGGAATGGAATGGTACGGAAGGTGGAATGGAATGGAATCGAATGGAACGTGGAATGGAAAGTGGAATGGAATGTGGAATGCAATGTAAAGCAATGTGGAATGTAATGTAATTGAATGTGTAATAGAATGGAATGGAATGGAATGTGGATTAGAAAGTCGAATGGAATGCGGAATGGAATGGAATGGAATGTAGAATGGAATGGAATGGAATGTTGAATGAAATGTGGAATGGAATGGTATAGAATGTGGAATGGAATGTGGAATGGATGGCGAAATGCAATGGAATGAAACGTGGAATGGAACGTGGAATGGATCCTCGAATGGAACGTGGAATGGTATGTGGAATGGAATGTGGAACGTAGTATGGAATGGATCGTGAAATTGAATGGAATGGAATGCTGAATGCAACGTGGAATGTAGTGCAGTGGAACTTGGAATGGAATATGGAATGGAATGTGGAATGGAAAGTGGAATGGAAGGAGGAGTGTAATGGTATCAAATGTGGAATGGAGTGTAGAATGGAATGGAATGGAATGTGCAAAGCAATTTGGAAAGGAATGGAATGGAATGTGGAATGCAACGCGGAATGGAACGGAATGGAACGTGGAAAGGAAAGTGGAATGGAAAGTGGAATGGAATGGAATGGAATGTGCAACGGAAAGTTCAATGGAAAGTGGAATGGAACGTGGAATGGAATGGAACGGAATGTGGAAAGGAATGTGGAATGGAATGTGGAGTGGGACAGAATGTAACGTGGAACAGAATGTGGAAAGGAATGTGGAAAGCAAAGTGGAATGGAATGGAATAGCATATGGAATGGATCTTGGAATTGAATGGAATTGAACGTGGAATGGAAAGTGGAATGGAACGTGGAATGTAAAGAGGAAAGGAATGTGGAAAGGAACGTGGAATGCAATGTGGAATGGAATGTGGAATAGAATGCAATGGAATGTGGAAAGGAGTGGAATGGATACTGGAATGGAATGGAATGGAATGCGATGGAATGTACAATGGAATGGAATGGAATGCGGAATGGAATGTGGAATGGAAAGTGGAATGAATTGGAATATAATGTGGAATGGAATGGGGAATAGAATGGAATGGAAAGTGGAATGGATCGTGGAATGGAATGTAATGGAATATGGAATGGAATGTGGAAAGGAATGTGGAATGGAATGGAATGGAATGTGCAATGGAAATTTCAATGGAATTTGGAATGGAACGCGGAATGGAATGAAACGAAATGTGGAATGGAATGTGGAGCGGACCAGAAAGTAACATGGAATGGAATGTGGAAAGGAAAGTGGAATGGAATGGAAAAGCACTTGGTATGGAAGTTGGAATTGAATGGAATTGAACGTGGAATGGAAAGTGGAATGGAACGTGGAATGTAAAGGGGAAAGAATGTGGAAAGGAATGTGGAATGCAATGTGGAATGGAACGTGGAATAGAATGGAATGGAATGTGGCATGGAATGGAACGGAATGTGTAATGCAATGGAATGCATTCTGGAATGGTATGTGGAAAGGAATGGAATGGATTGTGGAGTGGAAAGGAATGCAATGCTATGGAATGTGCAATGGAATGGAATGGAATGTGGTATGGAATGTGGAATGGAAAGTGGAATGAACTGGATTATAATGTGGAATGGAATGGGGAATGGAAAGGAATGCAAAGTGGAATGGAACGTGGAATGGAATGGAATTGAACGTGGAATGGAATCTGGAATGGATTGTGGAATGGAACGTGGAATGGAACGTGGAATGGAATGGATTGGAATGTGGAATGGAATGTGGAATGAAATGGAATGGAATATGGAATGGAATGGAACAGAACGTGGAATGGAACGTGGAATGGAACATGGAATGGAATGTGGAATGGCATGAATGTGAATGTATAATGGAAGGGAATGGAATGTGCAACGGAATGGAATGGAATGGAATGGAATGTGTAATGGAATAGAATGGAATGAGGAATGGAACTTAATTGAAAGTGGAATAGAATGGTATGCGGAATGGAATGGAATGGAATGTGGAATGGAGTGGAATCGAATGGAAAGAATGTGGAATTGAATGGAATGGGAAGTGGAATGGAATGGAATGGAATGGAATGGAATGGGGAATAGAATGGGAAATGGAAAGAAATATTCCATTCCACCATATGGAAGGTGGAATGGAATATGAAATGGAATCTGTAATGGAAGATGTAATGGAAGGAAATGGAACGTGAAATGGAACTTGGAATGGAATGTGGAATGGCATATGGAATGGATCTTACAAGGGAATGTGGAGTGGCATATGGAGTGGATCTTACAAGGGAATGTGGAATTGTATATGGAATGGAAAGGAATGGAATGTGGAATGGAATGCGGAATGGAATTTGGAATGGAAAGAAATGGAATGTGAAATGGAATGCAGAATGGAATGGAGTGGAATGGATTGTACAATGGAATGTGGAATGGAATGGAATGGAATTTGTAATGGAATGTGAAATGGAATGTGGATTGGAATGTGAAATGGAATGTGGAATCGAATGACAAACGGAAAGAAATGTAACGTGGAATGGAATGGAATGGAATGGAAAGTGGAACGGATTGTGGAATGGAATGTGGAATGGAACGTGGAATGGAATGCGGAATGGAGTGGAATCCTATGTGGAATGGAATGTGAAATGGAATGGAATGAAATGTGGAATGCAATGTGGAATGGAATGGAATGGGATGTGAAATGCAATGTGGAAAGGAATGGAATGGAATCTGGAAAGGAATGTGGAATGGAATGGAAAGGAATGTGGAATGGAATGCAGTGGAAGGTGGAATGGAATGGAATGGAATGTGGAAAGGAATGTGCAACGGAATGGAATGGAATGTGGAAAAGAATGTGGAATGGAATGGAATGGAATCCGGAATGGAATGGAATGGAATGGAATGGAATGGAATGCAATGCGAAACGGAACGTGCAATGGATCGTGGAATGGAATGTAAAATGGAATGGAAAAGAATGAGAAGGGAAGGTAATGGAATGTGGAATGGAAAGTGGAATGGAATAGAATGCAATGTGTAATGGAATGGAAAAGAATTCGGAATGGAAGTTCAGGGAATGTGGAACGGATTGTGAAATGGAATGGAAAAAATGTGGAATGGAAGGTAATGGAAATGCAATGGAAGGTAACGGAACAAGGAATGGAATGGAATGGAACATTGAATGGAACGTGGATTGGAATGTGGAATGGAGCATTGAATGGAAAGTGGAATGGAATGTGGAATGGATAGGAATGGAATGTGGAATGGAATGGAATGGAATGTGGAATGGAATGGAATGGAATGTCGAATATAATTTGGAATGGAATGGAAAGGAATCCAGAATGGAATAGAAAGGATTGGAATGGAATGGAAAGTGGAATGGAATGTGGAATGGAACGTGGAATGGAATGTGTAATGGAATGGAATGGAATATGGAATGGAAGGGAATGGAATATGGAATGGAATATGTAATGGAATGGAATGGATTGGAATGGAATGTGGAATGGAGTGGAATAGAATGTGGAACGGAATGGAATGGAATTTAAGGTGGAATGGAATGTGAAATATAATGTGCAATGGAACCTGGAATGCAATGAAATTGAACGTGAAAAGGAAAGGAACGGAACGTGGAATGGAACGGAATGGAACCTGGAAGGGAACGTGGATTGGAAAGTGGAATGGAACGTGGAACGCAATGGAGTGGAATGTTGAATGGAGTCGATTGGAATGTGGAAAGGAATGGAATAGAATATGGAAAGTAAAGTGGAATTTAATGGAATGGAACATGGAATGGAATGCGGAATGGAACCTCTAAGTGAACGTTGAAAGGAAAGTGGAATGGAATGGAATGAAACGTCTAATGGAATGTAGAATGGAACGTGGAACGGAAAGGAATGGAACGTGGAATGGAATGTGGAATGAAATGAGGAATGGAATGTGGTATGGGATGTGGAATGGAATGTGTAATCGAATGGAATGGAATGGAATGTGGAATGGAGTGTGGAATGGAAAGTGGAAAGGACTGGAATGGAATTTGGAACGGAGTCGAATCGAATGTTGAATGGAAGGTGGAATGGAATGTGGAATGTAACGAGGAATGGAAAGGATAGATATGTGGAATGGAAATAGTGGAATGTGGAATGCAATAGAATGTAATGTGGAATGGAATGTCGAATCTAATGGAATGGAATAGAATGTAATGTGGAATTGAATGGAATGGAATATGGAATGGAATGTGGAATGGAATGTGGAGTGGCACGTGGAATGGAACGGAGTGAAATGTGGAATGGAATGTGGAATAGAATGTGGAATTGACCTCGGAATGGAAAGCAAAGTGGAATGGAATGCAATGGAAAGTGGAATGGAACGTGGAATTTATTGTGGAATGGAGCGTATGATGGAATGTGCAATGGAATGTGGAATGTAAAGGTGAATGTAATCGAATGGAAAGTGGAATGGAACGTGGAATGGAATGGAATGAAATGTGGAATGGTATGTGGAATGGAATGTGGAAAGTAATGGAATTGAATGTGGAATGGAATGTGGAAAGGAATGTGGAATGGACAGTGGAATGCAACGGAATGGAATGTGGAAATTAATGTGGAATGCAAAGTGGAATGGAAAGTGGAATGGAATGGGGCGGAAAGGAAAGGATTGTGGGTTGGAATGTGGAATGGAACGTGGAATGGAAAGCGAAATGGAATGGATTGGAACGTTGAATGGGATGGAATGCAATGTTGATTGGAAGGTGGAATGGAATGGAATGGAACGTGGAATAGATCATGGAATGGAACGTGGAATGGAATGTGTAATGGAACGTGGAATGGAAAGGAATGGAAAGTGGATTGAATGTGGAATGGAATGGAATGGAAAGCGGAATGGAATGTGGAATGGACTGTGAAAGGAACGTGACATGGAAAGTGGAAAGTACTGTAACGTAATGTGGAATGGAATGTGGAATGGAATATGGAATGCAATGCAAATCAATGTGGAATGGAATGTGGAATGGAACGTATTGGAATGTGGATCGAACGTATTGGAATGTGGAATGGAATGTGGAATGGAACGTGGAATAGAAAGTGGAATGGTATGGAAAGAAATGTGCAATGTAACGTGGAATGGCATGGAATGTAACATGGAATGGAACTTGCAATAGAACGTACAATGGAACGTGGAATGGAAAGTGGAATGCAGCGTGGAATGGAATGTGCAATGGAATGTGGAATGGAATGGAATGGAATCTGGAATGGAATGGAAAGGGAAGTGGAATGGAATTTGCAAAGGAATGGAATGGAAAGTGGAATAGAATGTCGAATGGAATGGAATGGAATATGGAATGGAATGAAATTGAATGGAAAGGAAGGTGGAATGGGATGGAATGGAATGTGGAATGGGATGGAATTGAAAGTGGAATGCAACATGAAAGGAATATGGAATGGAACGTGGAATGGAATGTGAAATAGAATGAGGAATGGAATGTGCAATGGAAAGGAATGGAAAGTGGAGTGGAATGTGGAACGGAATGGAATGGAACGTGGAATGGAATGCGGAATGGAATGTGCAATGGAAAGGAATGGAAAGTGGAGTGGAATGTGGAACCGAATGGAATGGAACGTGGAATGGAATGCGGAATGGATTGTGGAATGGAACGAGAAATGGAACGTGAAATGTGTTGGAATGGAAACGGAAATGGAATGTGGAATAGAATGTGCAATGGGGAACAGAAAGGAATGCATTGTGCAATGGAACTTGAAATGGAATGGAATGGAATGTGGAATAGAACTTGGAATGGAATGTGGAATGGAAAGTGGAATGGAATGTGGAATGCGGAGTGGAATGGAATGTGGAATGGAATGGAATGGAACGTGAAATGGAATGGAATGGAATGGAATGGAATGGAATATGGAACTTAATGTGGAATGGAATGGAATGGAATGTGGAATAGAATGTGGAATGGAATGGAATGGAATGCGGAGTGGAAAGAAATGGAATGGTATGGAATGTGGAATGGAATGGAATGTGGAATGGAAAGTGGAATGGAATGGAATGGAACGTAAAATGGAATGTGGAATGGAATATGGAATGGAAAGAGGAATGGAATGTGCAATGGAAAGTTGATTAGAATGTGGAAAGGAATGTACTGTAATGTGGACTGGAATGTGGAATGGAATGGAATGTTGACTGGGATGGAATGAAATGGGGAAAGAAATGTGGAATGGAAATAGCAATGGAATGTGGAATGGAATGGAATGGAATGTGGAATGGAATGGAATGGAATGTGGAATCGAGTGGAATGGAATGTTGAATGGAATGTGGAATGAAATGGACTGGAATGAGGAATGGATTTTGGAATGGAATGTGGAACGGAATGGATTAGAATGTGGCATGGAATGTGCAATGTAATGGAATGGAAAGTGGAATGGAATGTGGAATGGAACGTGGAATGGAGCGTAAATAGAAAGGGAATGGAACGTGCAATGGATTGTGGAATGGAATGGAATGGAATGTGGAATGGAATGTGGAGTGGGATGGAATGGAATGAAACGGAATGTGCAATGGAATGGGGAACGGAATTGAATGGAATCTGGAATGGAATGTTGAATGGAATGTGGAATGGAATTTGGAATGGAACATGGAATGGAAAGTGGAATGGATCGTGGAATGGAACGTGGAAAGGAATGTGGAATGGAATACAATGGAATGTGGAATGGAATGGAATGGAATGTGGAATGGAATGGAATTGAATGCCGAATGGATTGGAATGGAATGTGGAATGGAATGGAATGGAATGGATTGTGGAATGGAATGTGGAATGGAATGTGGAATGGAATGGAATAGAATGGAATGTGGAATTGAAGTTGGAATGGAATGGAAGGGAAATCAATGTAATGTGGAAGGGAATTGAATGGTATGTGTAATGGAATGGAATGGAAAGTGGTATGGAATGTGAAATGTAATGTAATGTAGTGTAAAGTGGAATTGAAGTTGGAATGGAATATAATGGAAATTGGAATATAATGGACTGGAATGTGGGATGGATTTTGGAATGGAATGGAATGCAATGTGGAATAGAATGGAATGGAGGACTGTGTAATGGAATGTGGAATGGAATGGAATGGAACGTGGAACAAAATGTGGAATGAAATGTGGAAAAAAATGTGGAATGGACTGTGCAATGGAATGTGGAATGGAAAGTGGAAAAGAATGAAATGGAACGTGGAAGTGAATGGAATGGAACGTGCAATGTTATGGATTGGAAACAGGAATGGAATGTGGAAGGTAATGCGGAATGGAAGGCAATGGAATGTGGAATAGAATGTGGAATGGAATGGAATGTGGAATGGAATGTGGAATTGAAAGGAATTGAATGTGGAATGGAATATGGAATGGAATGTTGAAGAGAATGAAATGGAACGTGGAAGTGAAAGGAATGGAACGTGGAATGCCATGGAATGGAACGTGAAATGGAACGTGGAAAGGAATGTGGAAAGGAATGTGTTATGGATTGTGGAATGCAATGGAGTAGAACGTGAAATATAATGTGCAATCGAATGTGAAACGGAACGTGGAAAGGAAAGTGGAATGGAATATAATGGAAAGTGGAATGTAATGCAAAGGAATAATGGAAAGTGGAAATGAACGTGGAATGGAATGTGGAATGGAATGGAATGGAATGTGGAATGGAATGGAATGGTATGTAAAATTGAATGTAATGGAAAGTGGAATGGAACGTGGAACGGAATGGAACGGAATGTGCAAAGGAATGCGGAATGAAATGTGGAATGGAATCTGGAAAGGAATGTGGAATGGAATGTGGAACAGAATGTGGAATGGAATGGAATGGAATGTGGAATGGAGTTTGCAATTGAATGTGGAATGGAATGAAATGAAATGTGGAATGGAATGTGGAATGTAATGTGGAATGGAATGGAATGGAATGTGGAATGAAATGTGTAATGGAATGTGGAATGGAATGGAATGGAATGTGGTATGGAATGGAATGCAAAGTGGAATGGAATGTGATATGGAATGGAATAGAATGTGGAAATTTATGTATAATGAAATGGAATGGAATGGAATATGGAATGGAATGTGAAATGGAATTTAAGGGAATGTGGATTCGAATGTTGAATGGAATGTGGAATGGAATGCGGTGGAATGTCGAATGGAACGCGGAAGAGAATGCAATGGATCGTGGAACGGAACGTTTAATGGAAAATGGAATGGAACTTGGAATGGATTGTGCAATCGAATGTGGAATGGAACGCGGAATGGAATGCGGAATGGAATGCGGAATGGAACACGGAATGGCATGGAATGAAATAGAAAGTGGAATGGAACGTGGAATAGAATGTGGAATGGAATGTGCAATGGAACACGGAATGGAATTTGCAATGGAATGTTGAGTGGAACGTAGAATAGAATGTAGTGGACTGTTGAATGAAACGTGGAATTGAATGGAATGGAACGTGGAATGGAACGTGAAATGGAATGAAGAAAGGAAAGTGGAATGGAATGTGGAATACAATGGAACAGAACATGGAAAGAAACGTGGAATGGAATGGAATGGAACGTGGAATGGAATGTGGTATAGAATATGGAAAGGAAAGTGGAATGCAAGGTGGAATGAAATAGAATGGAACGAGGAATGGAATGGAATGGAAATTGGAATGGATTGTAGAATGAAATGTGGAATGGAATGGAATGGAATGGGGAATGGAATGTGGAATTCAATGGAATGGAATGGAGAATGAAATGTGCAGTTGAAAGGAATGGAATGGGGAAACGAATGTTGAATGCAATGTGGAATGAAATGGAATGGAATGTGGAATGGAATGGAGTGGAATGGAAGGTGGAATTCAATGTGGAATGGAATGGAATGTGGAATTAATGGAATGGAAATTTAACTGGAATTGAATGGGATATGGAATGGAATGTGGAATGGAATAGAATGGAATATCATGTGGAATGGAATGTGGAATGGAATGGAATGTGGAATGGAATGGAACGGAAAGTGGAATGGAATGTGAAATGGAATGTGGAATGGAAAGTGGAATGGAATGGAATGGAATGGAATGTGGAACGCAATCTGAAATGCAATGGAACGGAATGTGGAATGTAATTTGGAATAGAATGGAAATGAACGTGGAGTGGAATGTGGAAAGAAATGTGGAATGGTACATGGAATGGAATGGAACGGAATGGAATGGGGAATAGAATTTGGAATGGAATGGAATCAAATGTGAAATGTAATGTGGAATGGAATGGAATGGGATGTGGAATAGAATGGAATACAAAGTGTAATGGAGTGGAATGGAATGTGGCATGGACTGGAATGGAAGGTGGAATGGAACGTGGAAAGGCATGGGGAATGTAATGGTATGCGTAATGGAATGGAATGGAATGCAATGAAATGTGGAAATGAATGTAATGGAATACGGAATGGAATGGAATGGAATGGAATGTGGAAAGGAACGGAATGGAGTGGAATGTGGAATGGAATGGAATAGAATGCAATAGAATAGAATTTGGCATGGAATGTGGAATGGAATGGAAGGGAATGTGGAATGGAATGCGAAATGAAATGTGGAATAAAATGTGGAATGGAATGTGTAATGTAATGTGGAATGGAACGTGGAAAGGAATGGAATGGTGAATGGAATGGAATGGAATGAGGAAGGGAATGGGCAATGGAATGGAATGAGGAATGGAAAGTGAAATGGAATGGAACATGGAATGGAATTGAATGGAATGGAATGGAATGGAATTGAATGGAATGGAATGGAATGGAACATGCAATGGAATGGGTTGGAAAGGAACATCAAATGGAATGGAACGTGGAATGGAATGGAATGGAATGGAACAAAGTATGGAATGGAATGGAAAATGGAATAGAATGGAACGGAATGTGGAATGGAATGGAATGAAATGGAATGGAATGTGGAATGGAATGGAATGTCGAATGGAATGGAATGTAATATGGACTGGAATGGCATGCAATGGAATGGAAAGTTTAATGCAATGGAATTGAATGTGGAATAGAATTGAATGGAATTCAATGTGGAATGTAATGGAATGCACTGTGGATTAAATGAAATGGAATGTGGAATGGAATGGAATGGAATGGGAAATGGAACAGAATTGAATGTGGAATGGAATGGAATAGAATGTGGAATGGAATGGAGCGGAATGTGGAATGGAAATTGGATTTGAATGGAAAGCAATGGAAGGGAAGGTGGAATAGACTGGAATGTGGAATGGAATGGAATAGAATGGAATGGAATGTGGAATTGAATGGAATGGAATGTGGAATGGAATGTAATGGAATGTGGAATAGAATGGAATGGAATATGGAATGGAATGTGGATTGAAATGGAATGGAAAGTGGAACAGAACGCACTGAAATGGTATGGAGTGTGGAAAGGAAAGGAATGGTATATATAATGGAATGTGGACTGGAACCTAAAACGGAACATGGAATGGAACGTGGAGTTGAACGCGGAATGGAATGTGGAATGAAATCGAAAGGGACGTGGAATGGAATGTGAAATGCAATGGAATGGAATGCGGAATGGAATGGAATGGAATGCAGAACGGAAGGTAATGGAATCTGGAATGGAATACAATGCTATGGAATGTGTAAAGGAATGGAAAGGAATGGAATGGAATGTGGAATAGAAAGGAAAGGAATGTGGAATGAAACGTGGAATGGAATGGAATGCAATGGAATGTGGAATGGAATGTTGAATTGAAAAAATGGAATCTGCAATGGAGTGGAATGGTATGGAATGTGGAATGGAATGGAAAAGTATGGAATGTGGAATGGAATGGAGCGGAATGGAATGGGATGGAATGTGGAATGGAATGTAATGGAATGTGGAATGGAATGGAATGGAATGTGGTATGGATTGGAATGGAATGTGGAATGGATTTGAATGGAATGTGGATTGGAATGGAATGGAGTGGAAAGTGCAAAGAAATGTGGAATGGAATGTGAAATGGAAAGTGGAATGGAATGTGAAATGGAATGCAATGGAATATGGAATTTAATGGAATGCATCATGGAATGCAATGCAATGGAACACGGAATGGAACGTGGAACGGAACTTGGAATGGAATGTGGAATGGAATGTGGAAGGAATGCGGAATTAAATGGAATGGAATGTGGAATGGAATGTGGAATGAAATGTAATGGACTGTGGAATGGAAAGAGGAAAGGAATGGAATGAAAAGTGGAATGGAATGTGGAATGGACTGTGGAATGGAAGGTGGAATAGAACGGAATGGAATGTGGAATGGATAGTGGAATGAAAAATGGAATGGAACGTGGAAAGGAATGGAATGGATCGTGGAATGGATTGTGGAATGGAATGGAATGGAATGTGGAATGGGATTTGGAATGGAATGTGGAATGGAATGGAATGGAATGTGGACTCGAATGTGGAGTGGAATGGAATGGAATGTGGTATGGAATGAAATGGAATAAGGAATGGAATGTGGAACGGAATGCAGCTTAATGTGGAATGCAATGTGTAATGGTAAGGAATGGAAGGTCGAAAGGAATGTTGAATGGAAAGTGGAATGGAATGGAATGGAATGTGGAATGGAAAGTGGAATGGAATGGAATGGAACGTGCAAAGGAATGTTGAACGAATGGAATGGAGTGGAATAGAATGGAATGGAATGTGGAATGGATTGTGGAGTGGAAAGTGGAAAGGAATGGAAAGGAATGTGGAATGGAAAGTGGAATGGGATGGGGAGTGGAACGTGGAATTTAATGGAATCGAATGTGGAATGGATTGTGGAGTGGAATGTGGAATGCAATGAAATGGATTGACGAATGGAATTTGGAAGTAAATGTAATGTAATGTGGAATGGAATGGAGTGGAATGTAGAATGGAATGTGGAATAGAATATGGAATTCAATGGAAAGGAATGAAATGGAATGTGGAATGGAATGTGGAATGGAATGGAATGGAATGTGGAATGGAATGGAATGGAAAGTGGAAAGGAATGTGGAATGGAATGGAATGGGGTGTGGAATAGAATGGAATGGAATGGATTGTGGAGTGGAAAGTGGAATGGAATGGAAAGGAGTTTGGAATTGAAAGTGGAATGGGAAGGGGAGTGGAAAGTGGAATTGAATGGAATGGAATGTGGAATGGATTGTGGAGTGGAATGTGGAATGCAATGAAATGGAATCGGGAATGGAATTTAGAAGGGAATGGAATGGAATGTGGAATGGAATGGAATGGAATGTAGAATGGAATGTGGAATGGAATTTGGAATTCAATGGAAAGGAATGAAATGGAATGTGGAATGGAATGGAATGGAACGTGGAATGGAATGGAATGGAATGTAGAATGGAATGTAATGGAATGTGCAAAGGAATGTGCATTTGAATGGAATTGGATGGAATGAAATGAGGTATGGAATTGAATTGAATGCAATGTGGAATGGAATGCAATCGAATGTGGAATGGAATGGAATGGAATTTCGAATAGAAAGGAATGGAATTCAATGTGGAATGAAATGGAATGAAATGCAATGCGGTATGGAATGGAATGCAATGTGGAATGGAATGGAATCGAATGTGGAATGGAATGGAATGTGGAATGGAATCGAATTTAATGTGGAATGGAAGGCAATGGAATGTTGATGGAATGGAATGCAATGTAGAATGGAATGGAATGGAATGGAATGGAATTTGGAAGGAATGTAGTGGAATGTAGATGGAATGGAATGCAATGTGGAATGGAATGGAATGGAATGGAATGGAATGTGGAATGGAAGGGAATGGAATGTGCAAGGGAATGGAATGGAATATGGAAAGGAAAGGTGGGGAATGTGGAATCAGATGGAATGGAATGTGGAATGGAATGCAATTGAATGAAAAGGGAAATGGAATGGAATGGAATGTGGAATGGATTGTGGAATGGAATGAAATGGTATGTGGAATGGAATGTGGAATGGAATGGATCATGGAATGGAATGTGGAATGGAATGGGATGGAATTTGGAATGGAATTTGGCAAGGAATGGATTGGAATGTGCAATGGAAGGTGGAATGGAATTTAATGGAATTGAATGGAATGTGGAATGGAATGGAATGGAATGCGGAATGGAATGTGGAATGGAATGGAATGGAAGGTGGAATGGAATGTGGAATGGAATGTGGAATGGAATGGAATGGAAGGTGGAATGGAATGGAATGGAATGAAATGTGGAATGGAATGGAATGCAATGTGGAATTGAATGGAATGAAATGTGGAATGAAATGGAATGGAATGAAGTGTGGAATGGAATTGAATAGAAAGTAATGTGGAATGGAGTGTAATGGAATCTGGAGCTGAATGAAATGGAAAGAGCAAAGGAATGGAATGTCATGTGGAATGGAATGGGATGGAATGTAATGGAATGTGGAATGGAATGTAATGGAATATATAATGGAATGGAATGAGGACTGGAATGGAATTGAATGTTTAATGGAATGGAATGGTATGGGAATGGAATGGAAATGAATGTGGAATGGAATTTAGAATAGAATGGAAAGGAATGGAATGAAATTTGCAATGGAATTGAATGGAATGTGGAATGGAATTGAAGGGAATAGGTAATGGAATTTGAATTTGAATCTAAAGGAATGAAATGGAATGTGGAATGGATGGAACGAATAATGGAAAGGAGTGGAATGTGGAATGGAATGGAACGGAATGTCGAATTGAATGTAATGGAATGTGGAATGGAATGTTCAACGGAATGGAATTTTCAACGGAATGGAATGGAATGGAATGGAATCGAACGTGAAATGGAATGGAATTGAATGCAATGGGCATTGGAATGCAACGGAATATGGAAAGGAATGGAATGGAATGGAATGTGTAATGGACTGGAATGAAATGCAATGTTGAACGGAATGGAATAGAAAGTGGAATGGAAAGTGGAATGGAATCTGGAACAGAATAAAACACAAGGTAATGGAATGTGGAATGGAAGGGAATGTAATATGGAATGGAATGGATTTTATTGGAATGTGGAACGGAATGGAAGTGAATGTGGAATGGAATGGAATGGAATGTGTAATGGAACGGAATTTCGAATGGAATGTGGAATGGAATGGAATGGAATAGAATGTGGAATGAAATGGAATGGAATATGGAAAGCAATGGAAAGGAGTGGAATGCGTAATGGAATGGAATTGAATGTGGAATGAAATGGAATGGAATGTGGAATGGAATCTGGATTTGAATGGAAAGGAATGGAATGTAATTTGGTATGGAATGTAATGTGGAATGGAATTTAATGTGGAATGGAATGGAATGTGGAATGGATTGGAATGGAATGTGGAATTCAATGTAATGGAATGTGGAAGGGAATGTGCAAAGGAATGGAATGGAATGGAATGGAATGTGTAATGGAATGCAATGATGAATGGAATAAAATGGAATGCAAAGTGGAATTGAATGCAATGGAATATGGAAAGGAATGGAATGGAATAGAATCTTGAATGGAATTGAATAGAATGCAATGTGCCATGGAATGCAATGGAATGTGGAATGGAATGTCGAATTGAATGAGGAATGGAATGGAATGGAATGTGGAATGGAATGGAAAGGAATGTGGAAGGCCATGGAATGGAATGTGGAATGGAATGGATTGGAAATTGGAAAGGAATGGAATGGAATATGGAATGGAATGGAGTGGAAGGGAAGGTGGAATTCAATGTGGAATGGAATGGAATGTTGAATCGAATGTGGAATGGAATGTGGAATTAATGGAATGGAAATTTAACTGGAATGGAATGGAATATGGAATGGAATAGAATGGAATATCATGTGGAATGGAATGGAATGTGGAATGGAATGGAACGGAAAGTGGAATGGAATGTGAAATGGAATGTGGAATGGAATGTGGAATGGAATGGAATGGAATGGAATGTGGAACGCAATCTGAAAGGCAATGGAACGGAATGTGGAATGTAATTTGGAATAGAATGGAAATGAACTTGGAGTGGAATGTGGAAAGAAATGTGGAATGGTACGTGGAATGGAATGGAACGGAATGGAATGTGGAATAGAATTTGGAATGGAATGGAATCAAATGAGGAATGTAATGTGGAATAGAATGGAATGGGATATGGAATAGAATGGAATACAAAGTGAAATGGAATGAAATGGAATGTGGCATGGATTGGAATGGAAGGTGGAATGGAACGTGGAAAGGCATGGGGAATGTAATGGTATGCATAATGGAATGGAATGCAATGCAATGAAATGTGGAAATGAATGGAATGGAATGCGGAATGGAAAGGAATGGAATGTGGAAAGGAACGGAATGGAGTGGAATGTGGAATGGAATGGAATAGAATTCAATAGAATAGAATTTGGTATGGAATGTGGAATGGAATGGAATGGAATATGGAATGGAATGCGAAATGAAATGTGGAATAAAATGTGGAATGGAATGTGGAATGGAATGTGTAATGGAATGAGAAATGGAATGGAATGAAATGTGGAATGTAATGTGGAACGGAACGTGGAAAGGAGTGGAAGGTAGAATGGATTGTGAAATGGAACGTAGAATGGAATGTGGAATGGAACGTGACATGGAACAGAATGCAACGTGGAATGGAACGTGGAATGGATCGTGGAATGGAACGTGGAATGGCAAGTGGAATGGAATGTGGAATGTAGTATGGCATGGAACGTGAAATTGAATGGAATGGAATGTTGAATGGAACGTGGAATGGAATGGAGTGGAACGTGGAATGGAATGTGGAATGGAATGTGGAATGGAAAGTGGAATGGAACGTGGAATGGAATGGAATCGATTGTGGAATGGAGTGTGGAATGGAATGGAAAGGAAAGTGCAATGCAATTTCGAATGGAATGGAAAGGAATGTGGAATGGAATGTGGAATGGAATGTAATGGAATGAGGAATGGAATCTTGAATGGAACGTGGAATGGAAAGTGAAATGTGATGGAATGGAATGTGGAATGGAATGTGGAGTGGAACAGAATGTAAGGTGGAATGGAATGAGGAATGGAATGTGGAAAGGAAAGTGGAATGGAATGGATTAGCAAGTTGAATGGAAACTGGAATTGAATGGAATGGAACGTGGAACGGATAGCGGAATGGAATGTGGAATGGAACGAGGAATGGAATGTGGAATGTATCGTGGAATGGAAAGTGGAATGGAATGTGGAATAGAATGGAATGGAATGTGGCATGGAATGGAATGGAATGTGGCATTGAAAGGAATGGAACTTGGAAAGGAATGGCAAACAATGCAGAATGGAATGTGGAAAGTAATGGAATGGATTGTGGAATGGAATGGAATGGTATGGAATGTGCAATGGAATGGAATGGAATGTGGCATGGAATGTGGAATAGAAAGTGGAATGAATTGGAATATAATGTGGAATGGAATGAGGAATGGAATGGAATGGAAAGTGGAATGGAATGTGGAATGGAACGTGGAATGGAATGGGCAATGGAATGTGGAATGGAACGTGGAATGGAATGGAATGTAAAGTGCAATGGAACGTGGAATGGAACATGTAATGGACTGTGCAATGGAAAGTAGAATGGAATGGGAAATGGAATGTGGAATGGAACGTGGAATGGAATGGAATGGAAATTGGAATGGAATATGTAATGGAGTGTGGAATGGAAAGTGGAATGGAACGTGGAATGGAATGGATTGGAGTGTGGAATGGAATGTGGAATGGAATGGAATGGAATGTGGAATGGAATGTGATCTGGAATGCAATGAAATGTTGAATGGAACGTGGAAAGGAATGGAATGGATTGTGGAATGGAATGGAATGGAATGGTATGGAATGGGCAATGGAATGGAAAGGAATGTGGAATAGAATGCGGAATGGAAATTGGAATGAATTGGAATATAATGTGGAATCGAAAGGGAAATGTAATGCAATGGAAAGTGGAATGGAATGAGGAACGGAATGTGGAATGGAATGGACAATGGAATGTGGAATGGAACGTGGAATGGAATGCGATGTAAAGTGGAATAGAACGTGGAATGGAATGAGGAATGGAACGTGGAATGGAACGTGGAATGGAATGTGAAATGAAACGTGGAATGGAATGGGCAATGGAATGTGGAATGGAACGTGGACTGGAATGGAAAGGAAAGTGTAATGGAACGTGGAATGGAATGGAATGCAACGTGGAATGGAATCTGGAATGGATTGTGGAATGGAACGTGGAATGGAACGTGGAAAGGAATGGATTGGAATGTGGAATGGAATGTGGAAATGAATGTAATGGAATGTGGAATTTAATGTGGTCTGGAATGGAATGCAATGTGGAATGAAAAGTGGAATGGAATGGAATTGAATATGGAATGGAATGTGGAATGCAATGTGGAATGGAAAGTGAAACGGAATAGAACTGAATATGGAATGCAATGTGGAATGGAATGTGGCATGGAATGGAATGGAAAGAGGAATGGATCTTGGAATGGAATGGAATGGAAAGTGTAATGGAATGTGGAATGGAAAGTGGAATCGAACGTGGAATGGAACGTGAAATGGGAGGGAATGGAACGTGGAATGGAATGTGCAATGGAACACGGAATGTTATGTGGAATATAATGTGGATTGAAAAGGAATGGTATGTGGAAATGAATGGAATGGAATGTGGAGTGGAATGGAATGGTGTGTGGAATAGAACGTGGAATGAAATGGAATGTAATCTAGAATGAAATAGAATGGAATGGTATGGAATGTGGAATGGAATGGAATGCTACGTGGAATGGAATGTGGAATGGAATGGATTGGAAAGTGGAATGGAATGGAATGGAATATGGAATGGAATGGAGTGGAATGGAAGGTGGAATTCAATGTGGAATGGAATGGAATGTGGAATTAATGGAATGGAAATTTAACTGGAATTGAATGGGATATGGAATGGAATGTGGAATGGAATAGAATGGAATATCATGTGGAATGGAATGTGGAATGGAATGGAATGTGGAATGGAATGGAACGGAAAGTGGAATGGAATGTGAAATGGAATGTGGAATGGAAAGTGGAATGGAATGGAATGGAATGGAATGTGGAACGCAATCTGAAATGCAATGGAACGGAATGTGGAATGTAATTTGGAATAGAATGGAAATGAACGTGGAGTGGAATGTGGAAAGAAATGTGGAATGGTACGTGGAATGGAATGGAACGGAATGGAATGGGGAATAGAATTTGGAATGGAATGGAATCAAATGTGAAATGTAATGTGGAATGGAATGGAATGGGATGTGGAATAGAATGCAATACAAAGTGTAATGGAGTGGAATGGAATGTGGCATGGACTGGAATGGAAGGTGGAATGGAACGTGGAAAGGCATGGGGAATGTAATGGTATGCGTAATGGAATGGAATGGAATGCAATGAAATGTGGAAATGAATGTAATGGAATACGGAATGGAATGGAATGGAATGGAATGTGGAAAGGAACGGAATGGAGTGGAATGTGGAATGGAATGGAATAGAATGCAATAGAATAGAATTTGGTATGGAATGTGGAATGGAATGGAATGGAATGTGGAATGGAATGCGAAATGAAATGTGGAATAAAATGTGGAATGGAATGTGTAATGTAATGTGGAATGGAACGTGGAAAGGAATGGAAGGTAGAATGGATTGTGAAATGGAACGTAGAATGGAATGTGGAATGAAACGTGACATGGAACAGAATGCAACGTGGAATGGAATTTGGAATGGATCGTGGAATGGAACGAGGAATGGCATGTGGAATGAAATGTGGAATGTAGTATGGCATGGAACGTGAAATCGAATGGAATGGAATGTTGAATGGAACGTGGAATGGAATGGATTGGAACGTGGAATGGAATTTGGAAAGGAATGTGGAATGGAAAGTGGAATGGAACGTGGAATGGAATGGAATCGATTGTGGAATGGAGTGTGGAATGGAATGGAAAGGAAAGTGCAATGCAATTTCGAATGGAATGGAAAGGAATGTGGAATGCAACGTTGAATGGAATGGAATGGAATGTGGAATGGAATGTGAAATGGAATGGAATGGAATGTGGAATGGAATCTTGAATGGAATGTGTAATGGAAAGTGAAATGTGATGGAATGGAATGTGGAATGGAATGTGGAGTGGAACAGAATGTAAGGTGGAATGGAATGAGGAATGGAATGTGGAAAGGAAAGTGGAATGGAATTGAATAGCAAGTTGAATGGAAATTGGAATTCAGTGGAATGGAACTTGGAACGGATAGTTTAATGGAATGTGGAATGGAACGAGGAATGGAATGTGGAATGTATCGTTGAATGGAAAGTGGAATGGAATGTGGAATAGAATGGAATGGAATGTGGCATGGAATGGAATGGAATGTGGCATTGAAAGGAATGGAACTTGGAAAGGAATAGCAAAAAATGCAGAATGGAATGTGGAAAGTAATGGAATGGATTGTGGAATGGAATGGAATGGTATGGAATGTGCAATGGAATGGAATGGAATGTGGCATGGAATGTGGAATAGAAAGTGGAATGAATTGCAATATAATGAGGAATGGAATGAGGAATGGAATGGAATGGAAAGTGGAATGGAACGTGGAATGGAGTGGAATGTAAAGTGCAATCGAACGTGGAATGGAACGTGGAATGGAATGGAATGGAACGTGGAATAGAATCTGTAATGGAGTGAGGAATGGAAAGTGGAATGGAATGTGGAATGGTATGGATTGGAGTGTGGAATGGAATGTGGAATGGAATGGAATGGAATGTGGAATGGAATGTGCTGTGGAATGCAATGAAATGTTGAATGGAACGTGGAAAGGAATGGAATGGATTGTGGAATGGAATGGAATGGAATGGTATGGAATGGGCAATAGAATGGAAAGGAATGTGGAATAGAATGCGGAATGGAAATTGGAATGAATTGGAATATAATGTGGAATCGAATGGGGAATGTAATGCAATGGAAAGTGGAATGGAATGTGGAACGGAACGTGGAATGGAATGGGCAATGGAATGTGGAATGGAACGTCGAATGGAATGCAATATAAAGTGGAATAGAACGTGGAATGGAATGAGCAATGGAACGTGGAATGGAACGTGGAATGGAATGTACAATGAAACGTGGAATGGAATGGGCAATGGAACGTGGAATGGAACGTGGAATGGAATGGAATGGAACGTGGAATGGAATGGAATGGAAAGTGGAATGGAACGTGGAATGGAATGGAATGCTACGTGGAATGGAATCTGGAATGGATTGTGGAATGGAACACGGAATGGAACGTGGAATGGAATGGATTGGAATGTGGAATGGAATGTGGAAATGAATGGAATGGAATGTGGAATGGAATGTGGTCTGGAATGGAATGCAATGTGGAATGGAAAGTGGAATGGAATGAAATTGAATATGAAATGGAATGTGGAATGCAATGTGGAATGGAAAGTGGAATGGAATAGAACTGAATGTGGAATGCAATGTGGAATGGAACGTGGCATGGAATGGAATGGAAAGAGGAATGGATCTTGGAATGGAATGGAATGGAAAGTGTAATGGAATGTGGAATGGAAAGTGGAATTGAACGTGGAATGGAACGAGGAATGGGAGGGAATGGAACGTGGAATGGAATGTGCAATGGAACACGGAATGTTATGTGGAATATAATGTGGATTGGAAAGGAATGGTATGTGGAAATGAATGGAATGGAATGTGGAGTGGAATGGAATTGTGTGTGGAATAGAACGTGGAATGGAATGGAATGGAATCTGGAATGAAATAGAATGGAATGGTATGGAATGTGGAATGGAATGGAATGCTACGTGGAATGGAATGTGGAATGGAACGTGGAATGGAATGTGGAATGGAATGAAACTGAACGTATAATGGAAGGGAATGGAATGTGGAATGGAACGTCGAATGGAATGGAATGGATTGGAATGGAATGGAATGTGGAATGGAATGGAATGGAATTGATTGGAATGTGGAATACAATGGAATGTGGATTGGAATGGCAAGAATGTGGAAGTGAATGGAAAGGCATGGAATGTGCAATGGAATGGAATGTCTAATGGAATGGAATGGAATGTGGAATGGAAATTAATGGAAAGTGGAATGGAATGGAATGCGGAATGGAATGGAAAGGAATCTGGAATGGAATGTAATCGCATGGAAAGAATGTGGAATTGAAAGGAATTGGAAGTGGAAAGGAATGGAATGGAATGGGGAATAGAATGGGGAATGGAAAACAATGGAAATTGGAACGGAATGTCAAATGGAATCTGGAATGGAACATGGAATTTAATGAAATGGAAAGTGGAATGCACTGGAATGGAAAATGGAATTGAATGGTATGGTGCGTAGAAAGGTACGTGGAATGGAATGGAATGGAATGTGGAATGGAATTTGGAATGGAATGTGGAATGGCATGTGGAATGGATCGCAAAATGGAATGTAGAATTGAATATGGAGTGGAATTTGTAATGGAATGTGGAATGCAAAGGAATGGAAGGTGGAATTGAATGTGGAATGGAATGCAGTGGAATGGAATGTACAATGGAATGTGGAATGGAATGGAATGGAATTTGTAATGCCATCGTATGGAATGTGGAATGGAATGTGGAATTGAATGTGGAAAGGAACGTGGAATGGAATGTCCAACGGAATGTGGAATTGAATGCAATGCAATGTGGAATGTAATGGAATGGAATGTAGAATAGAAGGGAATGGAATGGAATGTGGAATAGAATGTGGAATGGCATGTGGAATGGAACGGAACGAAATGTGGAATGGAATGGAATGGAATGTGGAATGGAATGTGAAATGGAATGTGGAACGAAATGTGAAACGGAATGAAATGGAACGTTGAATGCAATGGAATGGAATGTCAAGTGGAATGGAATGTGGAATGGAATCTGGAATGGAACGCGGATTGGAATGGAATCCAATGTGGAATGGAATGTGAAATGGAATGGAATGAAATGTGGAATGCAATGTGGAACGGAATGGAATGGGATGTGAAATGCAATGTGGAATGGAATGGAATGGAATATGGAATGGAGGGTGCAATGGAATGGAATGGAATATGGAATGAAATGGAATGGAATGTGGAATGGAATGGAAGGGAATGTGGAATGGAATGGAATGGAATGATATGGAATGTGGGATTGGAGGGAATGGCATGTGGAATAGAGTGTGGAATGGAATGGAATTGAACGTGGAATGGAAAGTTGAATGGAATGTAGAATTGAATGGAATGGAAGGTGGAATTGAAGGGATTCGAATATGGAATGGAATGTGGAATGGAATGGAATGGAAGGGAATGGAATTGAATGTGGAATGGAATGGAATGGAATGCGGAATGGAATGTGATGGAATGTGGAATGGAATGCAATTCAAAGGAATACGGAATGGAATGGAATGTGGAATGCAACGTGGAATGGAATGGAATGGAACATGGAATGGAACTTGGAATGGTACGTGCAATGGAATGTGGAAAGCAATGTGGAATGCAGCATGAAATAGAATGTGGAATGGAATGGAATGTGGATTGGAATGCAATGTAATGTGGAATAGAATGTGGAATGGAATGGAATTTAATGTAAAATAAAACGTGGAATGGAATGGAATGGAATGTGGAATGGAATGGAAGGTTATGTAATGTGGAATGGAATTGAATGGAATGTGAAATGGAACGTGGAATGCAATGGAATGGAACGTGGAATGGAATGGAATGGAACACGGAATGTTATGTGGAATATAATGAGAATTGGAAAGTAATGGAATGTGGAAATGAATGGAATGGAATGGGGAGTGGAATGGAATGGTGTGTGCAATGGAATGTGGAATGGAATGGAATGGAATCCGGAATGAAATGGAATTGAATGGTAAGGAATGTGGAATGGAATGGAATGGAACGTGGAATAGAATATGGAATAGAATGAATTGAATATGTAATGGAAGGGAATGGATTCTGGAATGGAATATCGAATGGAATGGAATGGATTGAAATGGAATGGAATGTGGAATGGAATGGAATAGAATGTGGAATTGAATGGAATTGTATGGAATATGCTATGAAATGGAATCCAATGGAATGTGTAATGGAATGGAATGGAATGTGGAATGGAACTTAATGGAAAGTGGAATGGAATGGAATGCGGAATGGAATGGAATGGAATAGAATGGAATGCAAAGAATGTGGAATTGAATGGAGTGGTAAGTGGAAAGGAATGAAATGGAATGGGGAATAGAATGGGGAATGGAAAGGAATGGAAGGTGAAATGGAATGTGAAATGGAATCTGGAATGGAAATTGGAATGGAATGTGAAATGGAATCTAGAATGGAACTTGGAATGAAATAAAATGGAACTTGGAATTCAATGGAATATAAAGTGGAATGGAGTGGTATTGAACGTAGAATGGAACGTGGAATGCAAGGGAATGGAACGTGGAATGGAACTTGGAATGGAATGTGGAATGACATGTGGAATGGATCATACAATGGAATGTGGAATTTAATATAGAATGGAATGTGGACTGCAATGGAATGGAATGTGGAATGGAATGAGGAATGGAATGGAGTGGAATGAAATGTACAATGGAATGTGGAATGAAATGGAATGGAATTAGTAACGGAATGGTATGGAATGTGGAATGGAATGTGGAATGGAACGCTTAATGGAATGTGGAATGGAAGATCCAACGGAATGTGGAATGCAATGTAATGCAAATTGGAATGGAATGGAGTGGAATGTAGAATAGAACGGAATTGAATGGAATGTGGAATAGAATATGGAATGGAATGGAATGGAATGAGGAATGGAATGGAATGGAATGCGGAATGGAATGGAATGGAATGCAATGCGGAATGGAATGGAATGGAATGTGAAAAGGAATGTGGATTGGATTGTGAAATGGAATGTGGAATGGAATGTGGAATGGAATGAAATGGAAAGTGGAATGGAATTTAATGGAATGGAAAGTGGAATGGAATGGGAAATGGAACGTGGAAAGGAACGCGGAATGGAATGGAATCCAATGTGGAATGGAATTTGAAATGGAATGGAATGAAATATGGAATGCTATGTGGAATGGAATGGAAAGGGATGTGGAATGCAATGTGGAATGAAATGGAATGGAATGTGAAATGGAATGTGGAATGCAATGGAATGGAATGTGGAATGGAATGTTGAATGGAAAGGAGTGGAAAGAAATGTACAATGGAATGTGGAATGGAATGGAATGGAATTGGTAATGGAATGGTATGGAATGTGGAATGGAATGTTTAATAGAAAGTGGAGTGGAATGTACAACGGAATGTGGAATGGAATGTAATGCAATGTGGAATGGAATGGAGTGGAATGTAGAATAGTATGGAATGGAATGGAATGGAATGTGGAATAGAATGTGGAATGGAATGGAATGTGGTATGGAATGGAATGGAATGGAATGGAATGTGAAGTGGAATATGGATTGGAATGTGAAATACAATGTGGAATGGAATGTGGAACGGAATGAAATGGAAAGAGGAATGGAAATTAATGGAATTGAAACTGGAATGGAATGTGGAATGAAACGTGAAATGGAACGTGGAAAGGAAGGCGCAATGGAATGGAATACAATGTGGAATGGATTTTGAAATGGAATGGAATTAAAAATGCAATGTGGAATGGAATGGAAAGGGATGTGGAATGCAATGTGGAATGGAATGGAATGGAATGCGGAATGGAATGGAATGGAATGTGGAATGCAATTTAATGCAATGTGGAATGGAATGGAGTGGATTGTGGAATGGAATGGAATGGGATGGAATGGTATGGAATGTGGAATCGGATGGATTGGAATGTGGAATGGAGTGTGGAATGGAATGGAATCGAAAGTGGAATGGAACGTGGAATGGAATGTTGAATGGAATGTAGAACGGAAAGGAAAGAAATATGGAATGGAAGGGATTCGAATATGGAATGGAATGTGGAATGCAATGGAATGGAAGGGATTGGAATGGAATGTGGAATGGAATGGAATGGAATGTGGAATGGAACGTAGAATGGAATGGAATGGAACGTGGAATGGAACTTGGAATGGCACGTGCAATGGAACGTGGAATGCAGTGTGGAATGCATCATGAAATGGAATATGGAATGGAAAGTGGAATGGAATGGAATGGAATGTGGCTTGGAATGGAACAGAATGTGGAAAGGAATGTGGAATGGAATGGAATTTAATGTATAATAGAATGTGGAATGGAATGGAATGGAATGTGGAATGGAATGGAATGCAAATTTACGTAATGTGGAATGGAATGGAATGGAATGTGAAATGGAACGTGGAATGGAATGGAATGGAATGTGGAGTGGACTGTGGAATGGAATATGGAATGGAATGGAATAGAACGTGGAATAGAAGGGAATGGAATGTAATGTGGAATAGAATCTGGAATGGAATGGAATGGAATATGGAATGGAATGGAAAGGAATGTGGCATGGAATGTTAAATGGAATGGAATGGATTGTTTAAATGGAATGCAAAGGAATGCGGAATGCAATGTGGACTGGAATGGAATGTGGAATGAATGGAATGTGGAATGGAATGGAATGGAATATGGAATGTAATGAGAAATGGAATGTGGAACGGATCGCCTTGGAAGGTGGAATGGAATGTGGAATTGAAAGTGTAATGGAATGGAATGGAATGTGGAATGGAACGCGGAATGGAAAGGAATGGAACGTAGAAAAGAACTTGGAAAGGAAAGGATTGGAACGTGGAAATGAACTTGGAATGGAACGTGGAATGTAATGTGGAATCTAATGTGGAATTGAATGGAAAGGAATGTGGAATAGTTTGAGGAATGGAACGTGGAATGGAATGTGCAATGGAATGTGGATTGGAAAGTGGAATGGAATGTAATGGAACGTGAAATGCAACGTGGAATGGAATGGAATGGAATGTGGAATGCAACGTGGAATGGAATGTTGAATGGAATGCAGAATGTGGAATGGAAGTCAATGGAATGGAATGGAATGTGCATTGGAATGGAATTGAATGTGGAATGGAAAGGAATAATATGTGGAATGGAATTGAATGGAATGTGGAATGGAATGGAATACAATGTTTAATGGAATGTCGAAAGGAATGGAATGTGGAATGGAATGGAAAGGAATGTGGAAAGGCATGGAATGGAATAGAAAGTGGAATGGAACTTGGAATCAAATGTAATGTAATGTGGAAGGCAATGGAATGGAACGTGGAAAGGAAAGTGGAATGGAGTGGAATGCAACATGGGATGGAACGTGGAATGGATAGTCAAAAGGAATGTAGAATGTGGAATGGAATGGAATGGAATGTGGAAATCATGCAATGGAAATTGGAATGGAATGGAATGGAATGTGGTATGGAATGGAATGGAAAGCGGAGTGGAATGTGGAACAGAATGGAAGGCAATGTGGAATGGAATGTGGAATGGAATGGAATGTGGAGCGGAATGGAATGGAATGTGGAAGGGAACGAATTGTGCAATTGAATGTGTAATGGAATGGAATGGAATGTGGAATCGAACGTGGATTGGAATGGAGTGCAAAGAGCAATGTAACATTTAATGGAACATCCAATGGAACGTGGAATGGAATGTGGAATGGAATGGAATGAATATGGAATGGATTTGAAAGGAATGTGGAATGGAATGAAATGGAATGTCAAATGGAATGGAATGGAAGTTGGAATGGAATAGAATGGAGTGTGGAATGCAATTGAAAGGAACGTGTAATGGAATGGAATGGGAGGTGGAAACATTCATGGAATGGAATGCAATGGAACGTGGAATGGAATGGAAAGGAAAGTGGAATGGAATGTGGAATGGCATGGAAAGGAATATGGAATGGAATGTGGAATGAAATGGAATGGAATGTGGAATGGAATGGAATGTGAAATGGAATGGAATGGAATGTGGAATGGAATGGAATGGAATGTGGAATGGAACCTGTATTGGAACGTGGAATGGAAAATGGAATGGAAAATAGAATGGCATGTCGAATGGAACTGGGAATGAAATGTGGAATGGAATGTGGAATGGAATGGAATGGAATGGTGAAAGGAATGGATGGAATGGGGAATGGACTAGAATGGAATGGAATGTGGAATGGAATAGAACGGAATGTGGAATGCAATGGAATGGAATGTTTAATGGAATGGAACGTGGAATGGAATGAGGACTGGAATGCAACTTGGAATGGAATGGAGTGGAATGTGGAATGAAAAGTGGAATGGAATGGAATGGAACGTGAAATGCAACGTGGAATGGAATGGAATGGAATGGAATGCGGAATGCAACGTGGAATGGAATGTTGACCGGAATGCAGAATGTGGAATGGAAGTCAATGGAATGTGCAATGGAATGCACTGGAACGTGGATAGGAATGGAATTGAATGTGGAATGGAATGGAACAGTATGTGGAAAGGAATTGAATGGAATGTGGAATGGAATGTGGAATGTAATGGAATACAATGTTTAATGGAATGTCGAAAGGAATGGAATGTGGAATGGAATGGAAAGGAATGCGGAAAGGCATGGAATGGAATAGAATGTGGAATGGAACTTGGAATCGAATGGAATGTAATGTGGAATGCAATGGAATGGAACTTGGAATGGAAAGTGGAATGGAGTGGAATGGAACGTGGGATGGAACGTGGAATGGAAAGTGGAATGGAATGTAGAATGTGGAATGGAATGGAATGGAATGTGGAAATAATGCAATGGAAATTGGAATGGAATGGACTGGAATGTGGTATGGAATGGAATGGAAAGCGGACTGGAATGTGGAATGGAATGGAAGGAAATGTGGAAAAGAATGTGCAATGGAATGGATTGTGGAGTGGAATGGAATGGAATGTGGAAGGGGATGGATTGTGAAATTGAATGTGTAATGGAATGGAATGGAATGTGGAATTGAACGTGAATTGGAATGGAGTGCATAGTGGAATGTAACATTTAATGGAACTTCCAATGGAACGTGGAATGGAATGGAATGAATATGGAATGGATTTGAAAGGAATGTGGAATGGAATGGAATGTCAAATGGAATGGAATTGAAGGTGGAATGGAATGGAATGGAATGTGGAATGGAATTTAATGGAATGTGGAATGGAATGGAATGGGAGGTAGAATCATTCATGGAATGGAATGGAATGGAACGTGGCATGGAATGGAAAGGAATGTGCAATGGAATGAAAAGTGGAATGGAATGGAATGGAATTTGGATTGGTATGGAATGGAATGGAATGTGAAATGGAAAGGAATGGAGTGGCATGTGAAATGGAATGTGGAATGGAATGGAATTCAATGTGGAATGTAATTTGGAATGGAATATGTAATGGCACATGGAATGAAATGGGATGTGGAATACATTGTTGCATGGAAAGTGGATTGAGATGGAATGGAATCTGGAACACAATGGAATGGAAAGTGGAATGGAATGGAATGGAATGTGGAATGGAACATGGAATGGAAAGTGGAATGGAACGTGAAATGGAATAGAGGGCAACGGAATGTGGAGTGGAATGTGGAATGAAATTTGGAATGGAACGTCACATGGAATGGTATGTGGAATGGAAAGTGGAATGGATTGTGGAATGGAATGGAATGTGGAATGCACTGTGGAATAGAATGTGTTATGGAATATGGAATGGAATGGAATGGAATGTGGAATGGAATGTGTAATGGAATGGAATGGAATGGAATGAGTGTGGAATGGAATGGAATGGAGTCAGGAATGGAAATGAATGGAATGGAACCTGGAATGGAATGGAATGGAATGTGGAATGGAATTGAATGTGGAAAGGAAAGTGGAATGGAATCTGGAATGGAATGGAATGTTGAATGGAATGGAATGGAATGTGGAATGTAATGCAATGGAATGGAATGAAACGTGGAATGAAAAGTGGCATGGGAAGTGGAATGGAAAGTGGAATGGAAAGGAATGGAAGGTGGTATGGAATGTGGAACGGAATGGAATGTGGAATGGAATGGAATCTGCAATGGAATGGAATGGTATGGAATGTGGAATGGAACATGGATAGGAAATAGGAATGGAACGTTGCATGCAACGTGGAATGGTACGTGGAATGGAATGGAATGCAACATGGAATGGAAAGTGGAGTGGAATGGATTGGAACGTGGCATGGAAGGTGGAATGGAACGTGGAATGGAATGGAATGGAACGTGAGAAAGAACGGAATGGAAGGTGGAATGGAATGGAATGGAATGTGGAAAGGAATGGAATAGAATGTGGCATGCAATGGAATAGAATGTGGAATGGAAGGTGGAATGGAATGGAATGCAATGTGGAATGGAATGTGGTGTGGAATGGAATGCAATATTGAATGGAAAGTGGAAGGGAATGGAATGTGGAGTGTAACGAAATTCAATATGGAATGGAATGCAAAGGAATGGAATGTGGAATGGAATGTGTAATGGAATGTGCAATGGAGTGGAAATGATTGTGGAAGGGAATGTAATGGAAGGGGGAATAGAAAGGAATGGAACGTGGATTGGTATGGAATGTCGAACGGAATGCGGAATGGAATTGAAAGGAATGTGGAATGGAATGGAATGGAATGGGGAATGGAAAGGAATGGAAAATGGAATGTAATGGAACGGAATATGGAATGGAATTTGGAATGGAAATGAATTGAATGTGGAGTGGAATCGAATGGAATGTGGAATGGAACGGAATGGAATGTGGAATGGAATGGAATGTAAAGTGGAATGGAATGGAATGTAATGTGGAATGGAATTGCAGGGAATTTGGAATGGAATGTGGAATGCATTGGAATGCCATGTGGAATGCAATGTAGAATGGAATGGAATGTGAAGTGTAATGGAATGGAATTTCAAATGGAATGTGGAATGGAATGTGAAATGGAATGTGGAATGGAATATGGAATGGAATATGGAATGTATCTTGGAATGTAACATGGAATAGAATGGAATGGAACGTGTAATGGCATGTGGAATGGAATGGAATGAAATGTGGAATGGAATGTTTAATGGAATGTGGAATGCAATGGAGTGGAATGTGGAAAGCAATGTGGAATCTAATGGAATGGAATGTGGAAAGCAATGTTGAATTGAATTCAACATTCAACAATGCAATGTTGAATGTGGAATGGAACGGAATGTAATGTGGAATGGAATGTGGAATGGAATGTGGAAAGGAAACTAGAATGTAATGGAACGGATTGTGGAATGAAACGAGGAATGGAATCGAATGGAAAGTGGAATGGAAAATGGAATGGTAGGTGGAATGGAACACATAATGAAATGTGGAATGGAATGGAATGGCATGTGGAATGGAATCGAATGGGATATGGAATGGAATGGAATGGAATGTGGAATGGAATGTGGGATGGAATGGAATGGAAAGTGGAATGAAGTGTGAAATGGAATGTGGAATGGAATGTCGAATGTAGTGTCGTGTGGATTGTGGAATGGAATGTGGAATGGAATGCATTGGAAAGTCGAATGTAATGTGGAATGGAATGTGGAAGGCAACTTGAAATGGAATGGAATGGAATGTGGAATGGTACGTGGAATGGAACGTGGGATGGAATGGAATGGAACGTGGAAAGTAAAGTGGAATGCAATGGAAAGTAACGGAACCTGGAAAGGAATGGTAAGGAATGTGTAAAGGAATGTGGAATGGAATGTGTAACGGAATGGAATAAAAAGTAGAATGGAATGGACTGGAGTGGAATGGAAAGTGGAATGGAATGTGGAATGGAACGGAAAATAATCTGGAATGGAACGTGGAAAGGAATGTGGAAATGCAAGAGGAATGGAATGGAAAGGAACGTGGAATGGAACGTGGAATGCAATGGAATGGAAAGTGGAATGGAATGGAATTGAATGTGGAATGGAATGTGGAATGGAATGCAATGGAATTTGGAATAGAATGGGGAATGGAATGGAATGGAATGTGGAAAGCAACCTGGGATGGAGTGGAATGAAATGTGGAGTAAATCTGGAATGTAATGTGGAATGGAATGGAAAGGAACGTGGAATGTAATGGGGATGAAAGTTGAAACTAACGTGGAATGGAATACAATCAAATGAGGAATGGAACGGAATTGAATGTGTTATGTAATGTGGAATGGAATGTGGAATGGAACGAAATGGAAAGTGGAACGGAGTGTGGAATGGAAGGGAATGGAATGTCGAATGGAATGGAATGGAATGTGGAATGGAATGTGGAATGGAATGTGGAATGGAAAGGAATGTAATGTGGAATGAAATGTGGAAAGGAAAGTGGAATGGAATGGAATGGAATGTGGAATGGAACGTGGAATGGAATGGAAAGTAATGTGGAAAGGAATGTGGAATGGAATGTGGAAAGGAATGTGGAATCGAATGGAATTGCATGTGGAATGGAATGGAATGTGGAATGAAATGGAATTGAAGGTGGAATAGAATGTGGAATGGAATGTGGAATGGAATGTGAAATGGAATGGAATGGAATGTGGAATGGAATTGAATGGAATGGAATGGAATTGGAATGGAATGGAATGGAAAGTGGAAAGCAATGGGATGGAATGAAGTAAGTAATTGAATGGAATGGAATGTGGAATGGAACAGAATGCAATGTGGAATGCAATGGAATAGAACGTGGAATGGAATGTCGAATGGAATGCAATGGAAAGTAGAGTGAAATGGAATGGAATGTGGAAGAGAAAGTGTAATGGAATGTGGAATGGAATGCGGAATGGAATGGAATGGAATGCGTAATGGAATGGAATGGAATGCGTAATGGAATGGAATGGAATGTGGAATAGAATGGACTGGAATGGAATTTAAGGCAGAGTGGTATGGAATGGAATGTGGAAAGCAACGGAATTGCATGAAATGTGGAATTCCATGCAATGGAAATTGGAATGGAATGGAATAAAATGTGGAAGGAATGGAATGGAATGTGGAATGGAATGTCGAATCAAATGTGGAATGGAATCTGGAATGGAATGGAATGGAGTCTGGAATGGAATGGAATGGAATGTGGAATAGAATGCAATGCAATGGAATGTGGAGTGGAATGTGGAATGTAGTGTGGAAAGGAATGGAAAGGAATGTGGAATCTAATGGAACGGAATATGGAATCGAATGGAATGGAAGGTTTAATGGAATGGAAGGTGGAATGGAATGGAAAGGAATGTCAATTGCAATGGAATCGAATGTGGAATGGAATGTGGAACGAAATGGAATGGAATGTGGATTGGATTGTGGAATGGAATGGAGTGGAATTTGGAATGGAATGTGGAATGGAATGGAACGGAAAATGGAATGGAATGTGGAAAGGAATGAAATGGAATATGGAATGGAATGCAATGGAATAGTATGGAAAGTGGAAAGGAATGGAATGGAATGTGTAATGGAAAGTGGAACGGAACATCGAATGGAACATGGAAAGCAATGTGGAATGGAACGTGCAATGGAATGTGGAATGGAATGGAAAGGGATGTTGAATGGAATGTGGAATGCAATGGAATGGAATGCGGAATGGGAACTAATGGATTGTGGAAAGGAATGGAGTGCTATGCAATGTGGAATGGAATGGAATGGAATGAAATGGAATATAGATAGGAATAGAATTGAATTTGGAATGAAATGGAATGGAATGTGGAATGGAATGAAATGCAATGAGGAATGGAATGGAATGGAATGGAATGTGGAATAGAATGGAATGGAATTGAATGTGCAATGGAATATAGAATGGAATGTGGAATGGAATGGAACTTGGAATGGAATGGAATGGAAAGTGGGTTGGAACGGCATGGATTATGGAATGGAACGGAATGGAATGGAAAGGGAAATGGAATTTGAAATGGAAAGTGAAGTGGAATGAAATGGAATATGGATTGGAATGGAATGGAATGCGGAATGGAATGGAATGTGTAACCGGATGTGGAATGCAATGTATAATGGAATATGGAATGGAATGTGCAATGGAATGGAATGGAATGTGGAAGGGAGTGGATGTACGAATGGAACGTAATGGAATGTGGATTAGAATGGAATGGAATGTGGAATGGAATGGAATGGAATGGCAAGTGAAATGGAATTTTGAATGGAATGTGGAATGGAATGAAATGGATTGTGGAATGGAATGGGATGGAATGTGGAATGGAATGGTACTTGGAATAGAATGGAATGGAATGTGTAATGGAATGGAATGGAATGTGGAATGGAGTGGAATGGAATGGAAAGTGAAAGGGAATTTGGAATGCAATGAAATGGAATGTGGAATGGAATGAATGGAACGTAGAATGGAATGTGGAATGGAATGGAATGCGGAATGGAATATGTTATGGAATGTGTAAAGGAATATGCAATGGAATGTGGAATGGAATGTGGAATGGAATGCATTGGAATGTGGAATGGAATGGAACTTGGAATGGAATGGAATGGATTGTGGAATGGAAAGTGGAATGGTATGTGGAATGGAAAGTGGAATGGAACGTGGAATGGAATAGAATGGAATGTGGAAAGGGAGGGAACGGAATGTGGAATGGAACTTGGAGTGGAGAGGAATGGAACGTGGAATGGAATTTGCAATGGAATGTGGAATGGAACCTGGAATGGAATGGAATGGAAAGTGGGGTGGAACGTGTAATGGAGTGGAATGGAATGTGAAATAGAATGTGGAATGTACTGAGGAAAGGAACTTGAAATGGAACATTGAATGGATTGGATTGGAATGTGGAATGGAATGTGGAATGTAATGCAAGGCAATGTGGAAAGGAAAGTGGAATGGAATGGCAAGGAATTTGGAAGGCAATGCGAAATTCAATGGAATGGAATGTGGAATGGAATGTGGTATGGAATGTAATGGAAAGTGGAATGGAACAGAATGGAATGTGGAATGTAATGCAAGGCAATGTGGAATGGAAAGTTGAATGGAATGGAATGGAATTTGGAATGGAATGCGAAATTGAATGGAATGGAATGTGGAATGGAATGTGGAATGGAATGGAATGGAATGTGGAATGGAACGGAATGGAATGTGGAATAGAAAGTTTAATGGAATGGAATGGAATGTGCAACTGAACGTGGAATGGAATGGAGTGGAACGTGGAATGGAATTTTGAATGGAATTTAGAGTGGAATGTGGAATGGAATGTGGAATGCAACATGGAATGAAATGTGAAATGGAATGTGGAATGGAATGGAATGGAATGTGGAATGGAATGAAATTGAATGAGGAATGGAATTTGTAATAGAATGTGGAATGGAAGAGAAAGGAACGGAATGGATTGTGGAATGGAATGTGGAATAGAATGTGGAATGGAATGTGGAATGTATTGGAATGGACCTTGGAATGGAAAGAGGAATGGAAAGTGAAATTGAATGTGGCATGGAACGGGGAGAGGCATGGGCAATGGAATGTGTAATGGAGCGTGGAATGTCATGCAATGGAAAGTGGAATGGAATGTGGAATGGAATGGAATGGAACGTGTAATGGAACGTGGAATGGAATGTGGAATGGAATGTCGAATATAATGGCATGTGGAATGGAACGGAATGGAATGCACTAAATGAATGGAATGGAATGCGGAATGGAATGGAATGGAATGTGTAATGGAATGAAATGGGGAATGGAATGGCATGGAACGGAATGTGGAACGGAATGGAATAGAGTACAGTGGAATGGAATGTGGAATGGAATGGAATGTGGAATGGAATAGAATGAGGAATGGAATGAAATGGTATGGAATGAAGTGGAATGGAACGGAATGTGGAAAGGAATGGAATGGAATGGAGTGGAATGTGAAATGGAAGAGAATGGAATGTGGAATGCAATAGAATGTGGAATGTAATGGAATGGAATGGAATGGGGAATGCTATGGAGTGGAAAATGGAATGGATTAGAATGGAAATTGGAATGCAATGGAAAGGAATGTGGAAAGGAATGGAATGGAATATCCAATGGAATGTGGAATGGAAAGGAGTTGAATGTGGAAATGAATGTGGAATGGAATGGAAAGGAATGTGAAATGGAAAGAAATGGAATGTTGAATGGAATGTGGAATGGAATGTGGAATGGAACGTGGAATGTAATGGAATTGAATGTGGAATGGAACTTGGAATGCAATGGAATGGAACCTGGAATGGAATGTGGAATGGAAAGTGGAATGGAATGTGGAATGGAACTTGGAATGCAATGTACAATGGAAAGTGGAATGGAACGTGGAATGGAATGGAATGGAGGGTGGAATGGAATGTGCAATGGAATGGAACGGAACGTGGAATTTATCATGGAATGGAATGTGGAATGGAACGTGAAATGAAACGTGGAATGGAATGGAATGGAATGTGGAATGCAATGTGGAATGCAAAGCGGAATTGAATTTGGAATGGAATGGAATGGAATGTGGAATGGAAAGTGGAATTCAATGTGGGATGGAACGTGGAATGGAACGTGGAATGAAATTGAACGAAATGTGGAATGGAAAGTGGAATGGAATGGAATGGAATTTGGAATGGAATTTCTAATGGAATGGAAGGTGAAATCGAATGTGGAACACAATGGAATGGAAAGTTTAAAAGGAATGGAAGGCAATGATGAATGGAATGTGGACTGCAATGGAATACAATCTGAAATGGAATGGAATGGAATGGAATGGGGAATGCAATGAAACGGAATTTGCAATTTAATGTGGAAAGGAATGTGGAATGGGATGTGGAATGGAATGCAATGGAAAGGAATGTGGAATGGAAAGTGGAAAGGAATGTGGAATGGAACGGAAGGGAATTTGGAATGGGTGTGGAATGTAATGCGGAATGGAACGTGGAATGGAATGGAATAAAAGGTGGAATGGCATGTGGAATGGAATGTGGAATCGAATGTGGAAAGGAATGGAATGGAATGAGGAATGGAATGTGGAATGCACTGCAATGGAATGTAGAAGGGAATGTGGAATGGAATGAGGAATTGAAAGTTGAATGGAACCTGGAATAGAACGTGGAATGGAATCGAATGGAATGGAACGTGGAATGGAAAGTGGAATGGAACATGGAATATGGAATGCAACGTAGAATGCGATGTGCAATGGAATGTGGAATGGAACGTGGAATGGAATGTGGAATGGAACATTAAAAGGAATGGAATAGAATGTGGAATGGAGCTTGGAATGGAATGGAATGGAACCTGGAATCGAATGTGGAATGGAAAGTGGAATGGAATGTGGAATGGAACTTAGAATGGAATGTACAATGGAATGTGTAATGGAACGTGGAATGGAATGGAATGGAAGGAGGAATGGAACGTGGAATGGAATGGAATTGAACATGGAATGGAACGTGGAATGGAATGGAATGGAACATGGAATGGAACGTGGAGTGGAATGGAATGGAACGTGGAAAGGAACGTGGCATGGAATGGAATGGAACGTGGAATGGAACGTAGAATAGAGCGCGGAATGGAATAGAATCGAATGTGGAATGCAATGTGGAATGTAAAGTGGAATGGATTGTGGAATGGAATGGAATGGAATGTGGAATGAAATGTTTAATTGAATGTGGAATGTAACGTGGAATGGAACGTGGAATGGAACGTGGAATGGAAGGTGGAATGGAATGGAACAGATTGTGGAATGGAATGTGGAATGGAATTGAATGCAGTGTGGAATGGAATTTGGAATGGAATGAAAGGTGAAATCGAATGTGGAACGGAATGGAATGGAAAGTTTAAATGGAATGGAATGGAATGTTGAATGGAATGTGTTCTGCAACGGAATGCAATCTGGAATGGATTGGAATCGAATGTGGAATGGAATGGGGAATGCAATGGAATGGTATTTGGAATGGAATGTGGAATGGAATGTGGAATGGAATGAGTAATGGAATGGAATGGAATTTGGAATGGAAAGTGGAAAGGAATGTGGAATGGAATGGAACGTAATGTGGAATGGAATGTGGAATGGAATGCGGAATGGAAAGTGGAATGGAACGTGGAATGGAACGGAAAGGAACGTGGAAAGGGAAGGAATGTAATGTAGAATGGAACCTGGAGTGGAATGGAATGCAACGAGGAATGGAACATAGAATGGAACGTGGAATGGAATGGAATGGAATTGAATGGAATGGATTGTGGAATGGAAAGTGGAATGGAATGTGGAATGGAAAGTGGAATGGAACGTGGAATGGAATAGAATGGAACGTGGAAAGGGAGGGAACGGAATGTGGAATGGAACTTGGAGTGGAATGGAATGGAACGTGGAATGGAATGTGGAATGGAACGTGGAATGGAATGGAATGGAAAGTGGGGTGGAACGTGTAATGGAGTGGAATGGAACGTGAAATAGAATGTGGAATGGACTGTGGAAAGGAACTTGAAATGGAACATTGAATGGATTGGATTGGAATGTGGAATGGAATGTGGAATGTAATGCAAGGCAATGTGGAAAGGAAAGAGGAATGGAATGGGATGGAATTTGGAAAGCAATGTGAAATTCAATGGAATGGAATGTGGAATGGAATGGGGAATGCAATGAAACGGAATTTGCAATGGAATGTGGAAAGGAATGTGGAATGCGATGTGGAATGGAATGCAATGGAAAGGAATGCGGAATGGAAAGTTTAAAGGAATGTGGAATGGAACGGAAGGGAATTTGGAATGGGTGTGGAATGTAATGCGGAATGGAACGTGGAATGGAATGGAATGAAAGGTGGAATGGCATGTGGAATGGAATGTGGAATCGAATGTGGAAAGGAATGGAATGGAATGCGGAATGGAATGTGGAATGCACTGCAATGGAATGTAGAAGGGAATGTGGAATGGAATGAGGAATTGAAAGTTGAATGGAACCTGGAATAGAACGTGGAATGGAATCGAATGGAATGGAACGTGGAATGGAAAGTGGAATGGAACATGGAATACGGAATGCAACGTAGAATGCGATGTGCAATGGAATGTGGAATGGAACGTGGAATGGAATGTGGAATGGAACGTTAAAAGGAATGGAATAATATGTGGAATGGAGCTTGGAATGGAATGGAATGGAACCTGGAATCGAATGTGGAATGGAAAGTGGAATGGAATGTGGAATGGAGCTTAGAATGGAGTGTACAATGGAATGTGTAATGGAACGAGGAATGGAATGGAATGGAAAGGGGAATGGAACGTGGAATGGAATGGAATGGAACATGGAATGGAACGTGGAGTGGAATGGAATGGAACGTGGAATGGAACTTGGTATGGAATGGAATGGAACGTGGAATGGAACGTGGAATAGAGCGCGGAATGGAAGAGAATCGAATGTGGAATGCAATGTGGAATGTAAAGTGGAATGGATTGTGGAATGGAATGGAATGGAATGTGGAATGAAATGTTTAATTGAATGTGGAATGGAACGTGGAATGGAACGTGGAATGGAACATGGAATGGAAGGTGGAATGGAATGGAACAGATTGGGGAATGGAATGTGGAATGGAATTGAATGCAGTGTGGAATGGAATTTGGAATGGAATGGAAGGTGAAATCGAATGCGGAACGGAATGGAATGGAAAGTTTAAATGAAATGGAATGGAATGTTGAATGGAATGGTTTCTGCAACCGAATGCAATCTGGAATGGTTTGGAATCGAATGTGGAATGGAATGGGGAATGCAATGGAATGGTATTTGGAATGGAATGTGGAATGGAATGTGGAATGGAATGAGTAATGGAATGGAATGGAATTTGGAATGGAAAGTGGAAAGGAATGTGGAATGGAATGGAAGGTAATGTGGAATGGAATGTGGAATGGAATGCGGAATGGAAAGTGGAATGGAACGTAGAATGGAACGGAAAGGAACATGGAAAGGGAAGGAATGTAATGTAGAATGGAACCTGGATTGGAATGGAATGCAACGAGGAATGGAACATGGAATGGAATGTGGAATGGAATGGAATGGAATTGAATGGAATGGATTGTGGAATGGAAAGTGGAATGGTATGTGGAATGGAAAGTGGAATGGAACGTGGAATGGAATGTGGAATGGACTGTGGAAAGGAACTTGAAATGGAACATTGAATGGATTGGATTGGAATGTGGAATGGAATGTGGAATGTAATGCAAGGCAATGTGGAAAGGAAAGTGGAATGGAATGGGATCGAATTTGGAAGGCAATGTGAAATTCAATGGAATGGAATGTGGAATGGAATGTGGTATGGAATGTAATGGAAAGTGGAATGGAACAGAATGGAATGTGGAATGTAATGCAAGGCAATGTGGAATGGAAAGTTGAATGGAATGGAATGGACTTTGGAAGGCAATGTGAAATTCAATGGAATGGAATGTAGAATGGAATGTGGTATGGAATGTAATGGAAAGTGGAATGGAACAGAATGGAATGTGGAATGTAATGCAAGGCAATGTGGAATGGGAAGTTGAATGGAATGGAATGGAATTTCGAATGGAATGTGAAATTGAATGGAATGGAATGTGGAATGGAATGGAATGGAATGTGGAATGGAACAGAATGGAATGTGGAATAGAAAGTTTAATGGAATGCAATGGAATGTGCAACTGAACGTGGAATGGAATGGAGTGGAACTTGGAATGGAATTTTGAATGGAAATTAGAGTGGAATGTGGAATGGAATGTGGAATGCAACATGGAATGAAATGTGAAATGGAATGTGGAATGGAATGGAATGGAATGTGGAATGGAATGAAATTGAATGAGGAATGGAATTTGTAATAGAATGTGGAATGGAAGAGAATGGAACGGAATGGATTGTGGAATGGAATGTGGAATGGAATGTGGAATGGAATGTGGAATGTATTGGAATGGACCTTGGAATGGAAAGTGGAATGGAATGTGAAATTGAATGTGGCATGGAACGGGGACAGGCATGGGCAATGGAATGTGGAATGGAACGTGGAATGTCATGCAATGGAAAGTGGAATGGAATGTGGAATGGAATGGAATGGAACGTGTAATGGAACGTGGAATGGAATGTGGAATGGAAAGTCGAATATAATGGCATGTGGAATGGAATGGAATGGAATGCACTAAATGAATGGATTGGAATTCGGTATGGAATGGAATGGAATGTGGAATGGAATGTGGTATGGAATGTAATGGAAAGTGGAATGGAACAGAATGGAATGTGGAATGTAATGCAAGGCAATGTGGAATGGAAAGTTGAATGGAATGGAATGGAATTTTGAATGGAATGCGAAATTGAATGGAATGGAATGTGGAATGGAATGTGGAATGGAATGGAATGGAATGTGGAATGGAAAGGAACGGAATGTGGAATAGAAAGTTTAATGGAATGGAATGGAATGTGCAACTGAACGTGGAATGGAATGGAGTGGAACGTGGAATGGAATTTTGAATGGAAATTAGAGTGGAATGTGGAATGGAATGTGGAATGCAACATGGAATGAAATGTGAAATGGAATGTGGAATGGAATGGAATGGAATGTGGAATGGAATGAAATTGAATGAGGAATGGAATTTGTAATAGAATGTGGAATGGAAGAGAATGGAACGGAATGGATTGTGGAATGGAATGTGGAATAGAATGTGGAATGGAATGTGGAATGTATTGGAATGGACCTTGGAATGGAAAGAGGAATGGAAAGTGAAATTGAATGTGGCATGGAACGGGGAGAGGCATGGGCAATGGAATGTGGAATGGAACGTGGAATGTCATGCAATGGAAAGTGGAATGGAATGTGGAATGGAATGGAATGGAACGTGTAATGGAACGTGGAATGGAATGTGGAATGGAATGTCGAATATAATGGCATGTGGAATGGAATGGAATGGAATGCACTAAATGAATGGAATGGAAAGCGGTATGGAATGGAATGGAATGTGTAATGGAATGAAATGGGGAATGGAATGGCATGGAATGGAATGTGGAATGGAATGGAATAGAGTACAGTGGAATGGAATGTGGAATGGAATGGAATGTGGAATGGAATAGAATTAGGAATGGAATGAAATGGAATGGAATGAAATGGAATGGAACGGAATGTGGAAAGGGATGGAATGGAATGGAGTGCAATGTGAAATGGGGAACAGAATGGAATGTGGAATGCAATAGAATGTGGAATGGAATGGAATGGAATGGAATGGGGAATGTTATGGAATGGAAAATGGAATGGATTAGAATGGAAATTGGAATGCAATGGAAAGGAATGTGGAAAGGAATGGAATGGAATGTCCAATGGAATGTGGAATGGAAAGGAGTTGAATGTGGAAATGAATGTGGAATGGAATGGAAAGGAATGTGAAATGGAAAGAAATGGAATGTTGAATGGAATGTGGAATGGAATGTGGAATGGAACGTCGAATGTAATGGAATTGAATGTGGAATGGAACTTGGAATGCAATGGAATGGAACCTGGAATGGAATGTGGAATGGAAAGTGGAATGGAATGTGGAATGGAACTTGGAATGCAATGTACAATGGAAAGCGGAATGGAACGTGGAATGGAATGGAATGGAGGGTGGAATGGAATGTGCAATGGAATGGAACGGAACGTGGAAATTATCATGTAATGGAATGTGCAATGGAACGTGAAATGAAACGTGGAATGGAATGGAATGGAATGTGCAATGCAATGTGGAATGCAAAGCGGAATGGAATTCGGAATGGAATGGAATGGAATGGAATGTGGAATGGAAAGTGGAATTCAATGTGGAATGGAACGTGGAATGGAACGTGGAATGAAATTGAACGAAATGTGGAATGGAAAGTGGAATGGAATGGAATGGAATTTGGAATGGAATTTCTAAAGGAATGGAAGGTGAAATCGAATGTGGAACAAAATGGAATGGAAAGTTTAAAAGGAATGGAAGGCAATGATGAATGGAATGTGGACTGCAATGGAATACAATGTGAAATGGAATGGAATGGAATGTGGAATGGAATGGGGAATGCAATGAAACGGAATTTGCAATGGAATGTGGAAAGGAATGTGGAATGGGATGTGGAATGGAATGCAATGGAAAGGAATGTGGAATGGAAAGTGGAAAGGAATGTGGAATGGAACGGAAGGGAATTTGGAATGGGTGTGGAATATAATGCGGAATGGAACGTGGAAAGGAATGGAATGAAAGGTGGAATGGAATGTGGAATGGAATGTGGAATCGAATGTGGAAAGGAATGGAATGGAATGCGGAATGGAATGTGGAATGTACTGCAATGGAATGTAGAAGGGAATGTGGAATGGAATGAGGAATTGAAAGTTGAATAGAACCTGGAATAGAACGTGGAATGGAATCGAATGGAATGGAACGTGGAATGGAAAGTGGAATGGAACATGGAATAGGGAATGCAACGTAGAATGCGATGTGCAATGGAATGTGGAATGGAACGTGGAATGGAATGTGGAATGGAACGTTAAAAGGAATGGAATAGAATGTTGAATGGAGCTTGGAATGGAATGCAATGGAACCTGGAATCGAATGTGGAATGGAAAGTGGAATGGAATGTGGAATGGAACTTAGAATGGAATGTACAATGGAATGTGTAATGGAACGTGGAATGGAATGGAATGGAAAGGGGAATGGAACGTGGAATGGAATGGAATGGAACATGGAATGGAACGTGGAGTGGAATGGAATGGAACGTGGAATGGAACTTGGTATGGAATGGAATGGAATGTGGAATGGAACGTGGAATAGAGCGCGGAATGGAATAGAATCGAATGTGGAATGCAATGTGGAATGTAAAGTGGAATGGATTGTGGAATGGAATGGAATGGAATGTGGAATGAAATGTTTAATTGCATGTGAAATGGAACGTGGAATGGAACGTGGAATGGAACGTGGAATGGAAGGTGGAATGGAATGGAACAGAATGGGGAATGGAATGTGGAATGGAATTGAATGCAGTGTGGAATGGAATTTGGAATGGAATGGAAGGTGAAATCGAATGCGGAACGGAATGGAATGGAAAGTTTAAATGGAATGGAATGGAATGTTGAATGGAATGGGTTCTGCAACGGAATGCAATCTGGAATGGATTGGAATCGAATGTGGAATGGAATGGGGAATGAAATGGAATGGTATTTGGAATGGAATGTGGAATGGAATGAGTAATGCAATGGAGTGGAATTTGGAATGGAAAGTGGAAAGGAATGTGGAATGGAATGGAACGTAATGTGGAATGGAATGTGGAATGGAATGCGGAATGGAAAGTGGAATGGAACGTAGAATGGAATGGAAAGGAACGTGGAAAGGGAAGGAATGTAATGTAGAATAGAACCTGGATTGGAATGGAATGCAACGAGGAATGGAACATGGAATGGAACATGGAAAGGAATGGAATGGAATTGAATGGAATGGATTGTGGAATGGAAAGTGGAATGGTATGTGGAATGGAAAGTGGAATGGAACGTGGAATGGAATGTGGAATGGACTGTGGAAAGGAAGTTGAAATGGAACATTGAATGGATCGGATTGGAATGTGGAATGGAATGTGGAATGTAATGCAAGGCAATGTGGAAAGGAAAGTGGAATGGAATGGGATCGAATTTGGAAGGCAATGTGAAATTCAATGGAATGGAATGTGGAATGGAATGTGGTATGGAATGTAATGGAAAGTGGAATGGAACAGAATGGAATGTGGAATGTAATGCAAGGCAATGTGGAATGGAAAGTTGAATGGAATGGAATGGAATTTGGAAGGCAATGTGAAATTCAATGGAATGGAATGTAGAATGGAATGTGGTATGGAATGTAATGGAAAGTGGAATGGAACAGAATGGAATGTGGAAAGTAATGCAAGGCAATGTGGAATGGAAAGTTGAATGGAATGGAATGGAATTTCGAATGGAATGTAAAATTGAATGGAATGGAATGTGGAATGGAATGGAATGGAAAGTGGAATGGAACGGAATGGAATGTGGAATAGAAAGTTTAATGGAATGGAATGGAATGTGCAACTGAACGTGGAATGGAATGGAGTGGAACGTGGAATGGAATTTTGAATGGAAATTAGAGTGGAATGTGGAATGGAATGTGGAATGCAACTTGGAATGAAATGTGAAATGGAATGTGGAATGGAATGGAATGGAATGTGGAATGGAATGAAATTGAATGAGGAATGGAATTTGTAGTAGAATGTGGAATGGAAGAGAATGGAACGGAATGGATTGTGGAATGGAATGTGGAATGGAATGTGGAATGGAATGTGGAATGTATTGGAATGGACCTTGGAATGGAAAGAGGAATGGAACGTGAAATTGAATGTGGCATGGAACGGGGACAGGCATAGGCAATGGAATGTGGAATGGAACGTGGAATGTCATGCAATGGAAAGTGGAATGGAATGTGGAATGGAATGGAATGGAACGTGTAATGGAACGTGGAATGGAATGTGGAATGGAATGTCGAATATAATGGCATGTGGAATGGAATGGAATGGAATGCACTAAATGAATGGAATGGAATGCGGTATGGAATGGAATGGAACGTGTAATGGAATGAAATGGGGAATGGAATGGCATGGAATGGAATGTGGAATGGAATGGAATAGAATACAGTGGAATGGAATGTGGAATGGAATGGAATGTGGAATGGAATAGAATGAGGAATGGAATGAAATGGAATGGAATGAAATGGAATGGAACGGAATGTGGAAAGGAATGGAATGGAATGGAGTGGAATGAGAAATGGAAGAGAATGGAATGTGGAATGCAATAGAATGTGGAATGGAATGGAATGGAATGGAATGGGGAATGTTATGGAATGGAAAATGGAATGGATTAGAATGGAAATTGGAATGCAATGGAAAGGAATGTGGAATGGAAAGGAATGGAATGTCCAATGGAATGTGGAATGGAATGGAGTTGAATGTGGAAATGAATGTGGAATGGAATGGAAAGGAATGTGAAATGGAAAGAAATGGAACGTTGAATGGAATGTGGAAAGGAATGTGGAATGGAACGTGGAATGGAATGGAATTGAATGTGGAATGGAACTTGGACTGCAATGGAATGGAACCTGGAATGGAATGTGGAATGGAAAGTGGAATGGAATGTGGAATGTAACTTGGAATGCAATGTACAATGGAAAGTGGAATGGAACGTGGAATGGAATGGAATGTATTGTGGAATGGAATGTGCAGTGGAATGGAATGGAACGTGGAATTTATCATGGAATGGAATGTGGAATGGAACGTGAAATGAAACGTGGAATGGAATGGAATGGAATGTGGAATGCAATGTGGAATGCAAAGCGGAATGGAATTTGGAATGGAATGGAATGGAATGGATTGTGGAATGGAAAGTGGAATTCAATGTGGAATGGAACGTGGAATGGAACGTGGAATGAAATTGAACGAAATGTGGAATGGAAAGTGGAATGGAATGGAATGGAATTTGGAATGGAATTTCTAATGGAATGGAAGGTGAAATCGAATGTGGAACACAATGGAATGGAAAGTTTAAAAGGAATGGAAGGCAATGTTGAATGGAATGCGGACCTCAATGGAATGCAATGTGAAATGGAATGGAATGGAATGTGGAATGGAATGGGGAATGCAATGAAACGGAATTTGCAATGGAATGTGGAAAGGAATGTGGAATGGGATGTGGAATGGAATGCAATGGAAAGGAATGCGGCATGGAAAGTTTAAAGGAATGTGGAATGGAACGGAAGGGAATTTGGAATGGGTGTGGAATGTAATGCGGAATGGAACGTGGAATGGAATGGAATGAAAGGTGGAATGGCATGTGGAATGGAATGTGGAATCGAATGTGGAAAGGAATGGAATGGAATGCGGAATGGAATGTGGAATGCACTGCAATGGAATGTAGAAGGGAATGTGGAATGGAATGAGGAATTGAAAGTTGAATGGAACCTGGAATAGAACGTGGAATGGAATCGAATGGAATGGAACGTGGAATGGAAAGTGGAATGGAACATGGAATACGGAATGCAACGTAGAATGCGATGTGCAATGGAATGTGGAATGGAACGTGGAATGGAATGTGGAATGGAACGTTAAATGGAATGGAATAGAATGTGGAATGGAGCTTGGAATGGAATGGAATGGAACCTGGAATCGAATGTGGAATGGAAAGTGGAATGGAATGTGGAATGGAACTTAGAATGGAATGTACAATGGAATGTGTAATGGAACGTGGAATGGAATGGAATGGAAAGGGGAATGGAACGTGGAATGGAATGGAATGGAACATGGAATGGAACGTGGAGTGGAATGGAATGGAACGTGGAATGGAACTTGGTATGGAATGGAATGGAACGTGGAATGGAACGTGGAATAGAGCGCGGAATGGAAGAGAATCGAATGTGGAATGCAATGTGGAATGTAAAGTGGAATGGATTGTGGAATGGAATGGAATGGAATGTGGAATGAAATGTTTAATTGAATGTGGAATGGAACGAGGAATGGAACGTATAATGGAACGTGGAATGGAAGGTGGAATGGAATGGAACAGATTGGGGAATGGAATGTGGAATGGAATTGAATGCAGTGTGGAATGGAATTTGGAATGGAATGAAAGGTGACATCGAATGCGGAACGGAATGGAATGGAAAGTTTAAATGGAATGGAAAGGAATGTTGAATGGAATGTGTTGTGCAACGGAATGCTATCTGAAATGGATTGGAATCGAATGTGGAATGGAATGGGGAATACAATGGAATGGTATTTGGAATGGAATGTGGAATGGAATGTGGAATGGAATGAGTAATGGAATGGAATGGAATTTGGAATGGAAAGTGGAAAGGAATGTGGAATGGAATGGAACGTAATGTGGAATGGAATGTGGAATGGAATTCGGAATGGAAAGTGGAATGGAACGTGGAATAGAACGGAAAGGAACGTGGAAAGGGACGGAATGTAATGTAGAACGGAACCTGGAGTGGAATGGAATGCAACGAGGAATGGAACATGGAATGGAACGTGGAATGGAATGGAATGGAATTGAATGGAATGGATTGTGGAATGGAAAGTGGAATGGAATGTGGAATGGAAAGTGGAATGGAACGTGGAATGGAATAGAATGGAACGTGGAAAGGGAGGGAACGGAATGTGGAATGGAACTTGTAGTGGAATTTAATGGAACGTGGAATGGAATGTGCAATGGAATGTGGAATGGAATGTGGAATGGAATGGAATGGAAAGTGGGGTGGAACGTGTAATGGAGTGGAATGGAACGTGAAATAGAATGTGGAATGGACTGTGGAAAGGAACTTGAAATGGAACATTGAATGGATTGGATTGGAATGTGGAATGGAATGTGGAATGTAATGCAAGGCAATGTGGAAAGGAAAGTGGAATGGAATGGGATGGAATTTGGAAAGCAATGTGAAATTCAATGGAATGGAATGTGGAATGGAATGTGGTATGGAATGTAATGGAAAGTGGAATTTAACAGAATGGAATGTGGAATGTAATGCAAGGCAATGTGGAATGGAAAGTTGAATGGAATGGAATGGAATGGAATTTGGAATGGAATGTGAAATTGAATGGAATGGAATGTGGAATGGAATGTGGAATGGAATGGAATGGAATGTGGAATGGAACGGAATGGAATGTGGAATAGAAAGTTTAATGGAATGGAATGGAATGTGCAACTGAGCGTGGAATGGAATGGAGTGGAACGTGGAATGGAATGGACTGGAACGTGGAATAGAATTTTGAAAGGAATTTAGAGTGGAATGTGGAATGGAATGTGGAATGCAACATGGAATGAAATGTGAAATGGAATGTGGAATGGAATTGAATGGAATGTGGAATGGAATGAAATTGAATGAGGAATGGAATTTGTAATAGAATGTGGAATGGAAGAGAATGGAACGGAATGGATTGTGGAATGGAATGTGGAATGGAATGTGGAATGGAAAGTGGAATGTATTGGAATGTACCTTGGAATGGAAAGTGGAATGGAACGTGAAATTGAATGTGGCATGGAACGGGGACAGGCATGGGCAATGGAATGTGGAATGGAACGTGGAATGTCATGCAATGGATAGTGGAATGGAATGGAATGGAACGTGTAATGGAACGTGGAATGGAATGTGGAATGGAATGTCGAATATAATGGCATGTGGAATGGAATGCAATGGAATGCACTAAATGAATGGAATGGAATGCGGTATGGAATGGAATGGAATGTGTAATGGAATGAAATGGGGAACGGAATGGCATGGAATGGAATGTGGAATGGAATGGAATTGAATACAGTGGAATGGAATGTGGAATGGAATGGAATGTGGAATGGAATAGAATGAGGAATGGAATGAAATGGAATGGAATGAAATGGAGTGGAATGGAATGTGGAAAGGAATGGAATGGAATGGAGTGGAATGTGAAATGGAAGAGAATGGAATGTGGAATGCAATAGAATGTGGAATGGAATGGAATGGAATGGAATGGGGAATGGTATGGAATGGAAAATGGAATGGATTAGAATGGAAATTGGAATGCAATGGAAAGGAATGTGGAATGGAATGGAATGGAATGTCCAATGGAATGTGGAATGGAATGGAGTTGAATGTGGAAATGAATGTGGAATGGAATGGAAAGGAATGTGAAATGGAAAGAAATGGAACGTTGAATGGAATGTGGAATGGAATGTGGAATGGAACGTGGAATGTAATGGAATTGAATGTGGAATGGAACTTGGAATGCAATGGAATGGAACCTGGAATGGAATGTGGAATGGCAAGTGGAATGGAATGTGGAATGGAACTTGGAATGCAATGTACAATGGAAAGTGGAATGGAACGTGGAATGGAATGGAATGTATTGTGGAATGGAATGTGCAGTGGAGTGGAACGGAACGTGGAATTTATCATGGAATGGAATGTGGAATGGAACGTGAAATGAAACGTGGAATGGAATGGAATGGAATGTGGAATGCAATGTGGAATGCAAAGCAGAATGGAATTTGGAATGGAATGGAATGGAATGGAATGTGGAATGGAAAGTGGAATTCAATGTGAAATGGAACGCGGAATGGAACGTGGAATGAAATGGAACGAAATGTGGAATGGAAAGTGGAATGGAATGGAATGGAATTTGGAATAGAATTTCTAATGGAATGGAAGGTGAAATCGAATGTGGAACACAATGGAATGGAAAGTTTAAAAGTAATGGAAGGCAATGTTGAATGGAATGTGGACCTCAATGGAATGCAATGTGAAATGGAATGGAATGGAATGTGGAATGGAATGGGGAATGCAATGAAACGGAATTTGCAATGGAATGTGGAAAGGAATGTGGAATGGGAGGTGGAACGGAATGCAGTGGAATGGAATGTGGAATGGGAAGTGGAAAGGAATGTGGAATGGAACGGAAGGGAATTTGGAATGGGTGTGGAATGTAATGCGGAATGGAACGTGGAATGGAATGGAATGAAATGTGGAATGGAATTTGGAATTGAATGTAGAATCGAAAGTGGAAAGGAATGGAATGGAATGCGGAATGGAATGTGGAATGCACTGCAATGGAATGTAGAAGGGAACGTGGAATGGAATGAGGAATTGAAAGTTGAATGGAACCTGGAATAGAACGTGGAATGGAATCGAATGCAATGGAACGTGGAATGGAAAGCGGAATGGAACATGGAATATGGAATGCAACGTAGAATGCGATGTGCAATGGAATGTCTAATGGAACGTGGAATGGAAAGTGGAATGGAACGTTAAAAGGAATGGAATAGAATGTGGAATGGAGCTTGGAATGGAATGGAATGGAACCTGGAATCGAATGTGGAATGGAAAGTGGAATGGAATGTGGAATGGAACTTAGAATGGAATGTACAATGGAATGTGTAATGGAACGTGGAATGGAATGGAATGGAAGGAGGAATTGAACGTGGAATGGAATGGAATGGAACATGGAATGGAACGTGGAGTGGAATGGAATGGAAGATGGAATGGAACGTGGTATGGAATGGAAAGGAATGTGGAATGGAATGTGGAATAGAGCGCAGAATGGAATAGAATCGAATGTGGAATGCAATGTGGAATGTAAAGTGGAATGCATTGTGGAATGGAATGGAATGGAATGTGGAATGAAATGTTTAATTGAATGTGGAATGGAACGTGGAATGGAACGTGGAATGGAACGTGGAAAGGAAGGTGGAATGGAATGGAACAGATTGTGGAATGGAATGTGGAATGGAATTGAATGCAGTGTGGATTGGAATTTGGAATGGAATGGAAGGTGAAATCGAATGCGGAACTGAATGGAATGGAAAGTTTAAATGGAATGGAATGGAATGTTGAATGGAATGTGTTCTGCAACGGAATGCAATCTGGAATGGATTGGAATCGAATGTGGAATGGAATGGGGAATGAAATGGAATTGTATTTGGAATGGAATGTGGAATGGAATGTGGAATGGAATGAGTAATGGAATGGAATGGAATTTGGAATGGAAAGTGGAAAGGAATGTGGAATGGAATGGAACGTAATGTGGAATGGAATGTGGAATGGAATGCGGAATGGAAAGTGGAATGGAATTGAATGGAATGGATTGTGGAATGGAAAGTGGAATGGAATGTGGAATGGAAAGTGGAATGGAACGTGGAATGGAATAGAATGGAACGTGGAAAGGGAGGGAATGGAATGTGGAATGGAACTTGGAGTGGAATGGAATGGAACATGGAATGGAATGTGCAATGGAATGTGGAATGGAACGTGGAATGGAATGGAATGGAAAGTGGGGTGGAACGTGTAATGGAGTGGAATGGAACGTGAAATAGAATGTGGAATGGACTGTGGAAAGGAACTTGAAATTGAACATTGAATGGATTGGATTGGAATGTGGAATGGAATGTGGAATGGAATGCAAGGCAATGTGGAAAGGAAAGTGGAATGGAATGGGATGGAATTTGGAAAGCAATGTGAAATTCAATGGAATGGAATGTGGAATGGAATGTGGTATGGAATGTAATGGAAAGTGGAATGGAACAGAATGGAATGTGGAATGAAATGCAAGGCAATGTGGAATGGAAAGTTGAATGGAATGGAATGGAATTTGGTATGGAATGTGAAATTGAATGGAATGGAATGTGGAATGGAATGTGGAATGGAATGGAATGGAATGTGGAATGGAACGGAATGGAAAGTTTAAAGGAATGTGGAATGGAACGGAAGGGAATTTGGAATGGGTGTGGAATGTAATGCGGAATGGAACGTGGAATGGAATGGAATGAAAGGTGGAATGGCATGTGGAATGGAATGTGGAATCGAATGTGGAAAGGAATGGAATGGAATGCGGAATGGAATGTGGAATGCACTGCAATGGAATGTAGAAGGGAATGTGGAATGGAATGAGGAATTGAAAGTTGAATGGAACCTGGAATAGAACGTGGAATGGAATCGAATGGAATGGAACGTGGAATGGAAAGTGGAATGGAACATGGAATATGGAATGCAACGTAGAATTCGATGTGCAATGGAAAGTGGAATGGAACGTGGAATGGAATGTGGAATGGAACGTTAAAAGGAATGGAATAGAATGTGGAATGGAGCTTGGAATGGAATGGAATGGAACCTGGAATCGAATGTGGAATGGAAAGTGGAATGGAATGTGGAATGGAACTTAGAATGGAATGTACAATGGAATGTGTAATGGAACGTGGAATGGAATGGAATGGAAAGGGGAATGGAACGTGGGATGGAATGGAATGGAACATGGAATGGAACGTGGAGTGGAATGGAATGGAACGTGGAATGGAACTTGGTATGGAATGGAATGGAATGTGGAATGGAACGTGGAATAGAGCACGGAATGGAAGAGAATCGAATGTGGAATGCAATGTGGAATGTAAAGTGGAATGGATTGTGGAATGGAATGGAATGGAATGTGGAATGAAATGTTTAATTGAATGTGGAATGGAACGTGGAATGGAACGTGGAATGGAAAGTGGAATGGAAGGTGGAATGGAATGGAACAGATTGGGGAATGGAATGTGGAATGGAATTGAAGGCAGTGTGGAATGGAATTTGGAATGGAATGGAAGGTGAAATCGAATGCGGAACGGAATGGAATGGAAAGTTTAAATGGAATGGAATGGAATGTTGAATGGAATGGGTTCTGCAACGGAATGCAATCTGGAATGGATTGGAATCGAATGTGGAATGGAATGGGGAATGCAATGGAATGGTGTTTGGAATGGAATGTGGAATGGAATGTGGAATGGAATGAGTAATGGAATGGAATGGAATTTGGAATGGAAAGTGGAAAGGAATGTGGAATGGAATGGAACGTAATGTGGAATGGAATGTGGAATGGAATGCGGAATGGAAAGTGGAATGGAACGTAGAATGGAACGGAAAGGAACGTGGAAAGGGAAGGAATGTAATGTAGAATGGAACCTGGATTGGAATGGAATGCAACGAGGAATGGAACATGGAATGGAACGTGGAATGGAATGGAATGGAATTGAATGGAATGGATTGTGGAATGGAAAGTGGAATGGTATGTGGAATGGAAAGTGGAATGGAACGTGGAATGGAATAGAATGGAACGTGGAAAGGGAGGGAACGGAATGTGGAATGGAACTTGGAGTGGAATGGAATGGAACGTGGAATGGAATGTGCAATGGAATGTGGAATGGAACGTGGAATGGAATGGAATGGATAGTGGGGTGGAACGTGTAATGGAGTGGAATGGAACGTGAAATAGAATGTGGAATGGACTGTGGAAAGGAACTTGAAATGGAACATTGAATGGATTGGATTGGAATGTGGAATGGAATGTGGAATGTAATGCAAGGCAATGTGGAAAGGAAAGTGGAATGGAATGGCAAGGAATTTGGAAGGCAATGTGAAATTCAATGGAATGGAATGTGGAATGGAATGTGGTATGGAATGTAATGGAAAGTGGAATGGAACAGAATGGAATGTGGAATGTAATGCAAGGCAATGTGGAATGGAAAGTTGAATGGAATGGAATGGAATTTGGAATGGAATGTGAAATTGAATGGAATGGAATGTGGAATCGAATGTGGAATGGAATGGAATGGAATGTGGAATGGAACGGAATTGAATGTGGAATAGAAAGTTTAATGGAACGGAATGGAATGTGCAACTGAAAGTGGAATGGAATGGAGTGGAACATGGAATGGAATTTTGAATGGAAATTAGAGTGGAATGTGGAATGGAATGTGGAATGCAACATGGAATGAAATGTGAAATGGAATGTGGAATGGAATGGAATGGAATGTGGAATGGAATGAAATTGTATGAGGAATGGAATTTGTAATAGAATGTGGAATGGAAGAGAATGGAACGGAATGGATTGTGGAATGGAATGTGGAATGGAATGTGGAATGGAATGTGGAATGTATTGGAATGGACCTTGGAATGGAAAGAGGAAAGGAAAGTGAAATTGAATGTGGCATGGAATGGGGAGAGGCATGGGCAATGGAATGTGGAATGGAACGTGGAATGAAATGCAGTGGAAAGTGCAATGGAATGTGGAATGGAATGGAATGGAACGTGTAATGGAACGTGGAATGGAATGTGGAATGGAATGTCGAATATAATGGCATGAGGAATGGAATGGAATGGAATGCACTAAATGAATGGAATGGAATGCGGTATGGAATGGAATGGAATGTGTAATGGAATGAAATGGGGAATGGAATGGCATGGAATGGAATGTGGAATGGAATGGAATAGAATACAGTGGAATGGAATGTGGAATGGAATGGAATAGAATACAGTGGAATGGAATGTGGAATGGAATGGAATGTGGAATGGAATAGAATGAGGAATGGAATGAAATGGAATGGAATGAAATGGAATGGAACGGAATGTGGAAAGGAATGGAATGGAATGGAGTGGAATGTGAAATGGAAGAGAATGGAATGTGGAATGCAATAGAATGTGGAACGGAATGGAATGGAATGGAATGGGGAATGTTATGGAATGGAAAATGGAATGGATTAGAATGGAAATTGGAATGCAATGGAAAGGAATGTGTAAAGGAATGGAATGGAATGTCCAATGGAATGTGGAATGGAAAGGAGTTGAATGTGGAAATGAAAGTGGAATGGAATGGAAAGGAATGTGAAATGTAAAGAAATGGAATGTTCAATGGAATGTGGAATGGAATGTGGAATGGAACGTGGAATGTAATGGAATTGAATGTGGAATGGAACTTGGAATGCAATGGAATGGAACCTGGAATGGAATGTGGAATGGAAAGTGGAATGGAATGTGGAATGGAACTTGGAATGCAATGTACAATGGAAAGTGGAATGGAACGTGGAATGGAATGGAATGGAGGGTGGAATGGAATGTGCAATGGAATGGAACGGAACGTAGAATTTATCATGGAATGGAATGTGCAATGGAACGTGAAATGAAACGTGGAATGGAATGGAATGGAATGTGCAATGCAATGTGGAATGCAAAGCGGAATGGAATTTGGAATGGAATGGAATGGAATGGAATGTGGAATGGAAAGTTGAATTCAATGTGGAATGGAACGTGGAATGGAACGTGGAATGAAATTGAATGAAATGTGGAATGGAAAGTGGAATGGAATGGAATGGAATTTGGAATGGAATTTCTAATGGAATGGAAGGTGAAATCGAATGTGGAACAAAATGGAATGGAAAGTTTAAAAGGAATGGAAGGCAATGATGAATGGAATGTGGACTGCAATGGAATACAATGTGAAATGGAATGGAATGGAATGTGGAATGGAATGGGGAATGCAGTGAAACGGAATTTGCAATGGAATGTGGAAAGGAATGTGGAATGGGATGTGGAATGGAGTGCAATGGAAAGGAATGTGTAATGGAAAGTGGAAAGGAATGTGGAATGGAACGGAAGGGAATTTCGAATGGGTGTGGAATGTAATGCGGAATGGAACGTGGAATGGAATGGAATGAAATGTGGAAAGGAATGTGGAATGGAATGTAGAATCGAATGTGGAAAGGAATGGAATGGAATGCGGAATGGAATGTGGAATGCACTGCAATGGAATGTAGAAGGGAATGTGGAATGGAATGAGGAATTGAAAGTTGAATGGAACCTGGAATAGAACGTGGAATGGAATCGAATGGAATGGAATGTGGAATGGAAAGTGGAATGGAACATGGAATACGGAATGCAACGTAGAATGCGATGTGCAATGGAATGTCTAATGGAACGTGGAATGGAAAGTGGAATGGAACG